>NC_057813.1:524711667-524733071 GCF_018294505.1 Triticum aestivum | reverse complement strand
AGTGCTCCAACACAAGTCCGTTTCGTCCGTTTTGCGGTACGCCACACCCCCTCCCGATCAACAGGACCCCCGTTTCGACCGTAGGAGGTCCGTTTCCTCCGTTTTGCGGTACGTCACACCCCTCCCGATCAGCAGGACCCCCGTTTCAACCGTAGGAGGTCCGTTTCCTCCGTTTTGCGGTACGCCACACCCCACCCAATCAACAGGACCCCGTTCCGAACGTAGTAGGTCCGTTTCCTCCGTTGTGCGGTACGCCAGGCTTCGTTTCCATCGCCTATTCCGTCCAAGCCCTCCCGATGAACACGACCACGCATTCCGTTCCGACCCAGCCGGTTGGCTCTCCATGAACACGACGACGACGCTGTTTCTCCGTTCCGACCCAACCATATACGTATGCGCGAGTAGGCGTTCGAGACCCTGCCCGTATGTACGTACGTGGCCGTATTTTCTTTCTTGCACCCTCGTCGTTGTACATACGTGTACATGCTATGTGTGCGCCTCTACTACGACACGTGCGTGCCTCTACATCGACCAGTATGTACGTACACGTTCGTGACCAGAATGACAACGCTACGTGCGCTTCGACCAGGTGGGTCCCGACTGTCAGGCACTTCCTTGCCTGCGAAGATGTAGCTGGTGGGTCCCAGCAGTCAGGGGGGCGAATCATTTTTTTTTGCCCGGACGCACTTCCTTGCGTGTGAAGATTTAGCTGGTGGGTCCCAGCAGTCAGGAGGGCAAATCGTTTTTTTTGCCCGGACGCACTTCCTTGCGTGCGAAGATGTAGCTGGTCGGTCCCAGCAGTCAGGGGGCGAATCGTTTTTTTGGACGCACTTCCTTGCATGCAAAGATGTAGCTGGTGGATCCCAGCAGACAGGGGGAACGTTTTTTTTGCAAAATATGGTGGCCCGTCCGGTGGGTCCCCGCTGTCAGGTGGAGGAATAATTATTTTGCGCGTAATAAGGAGGCACTTCCTTGTTCTGGCCGTGGACCCAGTTGTCAGCCTCTCCAAGTACAGTCCACGTCCGATGGAAGTCATTCCTTGACCACATTGACCACACCGTGCCGAGAGCACCAGGGCGGCGGACGACGGCGAGGCCTAGGAAGGGGATGACGGGGAGACGGGGAAGACGCGGTAGTGGAAGCCCGCGCAGAGAGGAGTACGAGGGTTCACTGGTTCGACTGCGGTGTGAGGCTGACGTTGCCGCAGGGCCTGGCCAGTGGTGGGAATAGTAGGGGGCGGTGAGGCCTCCGCGGCAGCAGAGCCGGCCGCGGGAGGCAGGAGCATGCGGCACGACCGGCGCTGCTTTGGGCGGCTGGAGCAAGAAGACCAGAGGTTGAAGAAGCACTACGGTCGTTGGATGGAAATCGTATGGTCAATGGAGCTAGAATCATTCATTTTGACTAAAGTTGACAAAGGCCCCCGTCCCAGTCAACTTAGTAGGCCCACAAGTCAGCCTTCCACCATGGTGGGTCCCAGCTAGCAAGGGGAGTATTCATTTTTTTGTGTGTAATAAGGAGGCACTTCCGGTGGGTTCGAGCTTACAGCGCGGGGAACGTTTTTTTCGCGAAATACGCTGGCACGTTCGGTGGGTCCCAGCAGTCAGGTGGGAAACATTTTTTCGCGAAATAAGGTGGCCCGTCCGGTGGGTCCCTGCTATCAGGTGGAGGCACTTCCTTGCGGCCACCTGGACCCAGTTGTCAGCCTCTCCACGTACAGTACTCATCCGATGGAAGTCGGTCATTGACCATGTTGACCACGCCGCGTCGAGAGCACCAGGGCGGTGGTCTGGACGACGGCGAGGCCTAGGAAGAGGACCACGCGAAGCCGGGAAAGACGCAGCAGTGGTAGCCCGCGCGGAGAGGAGTACAAGGGTTCACTGGTTCGGCTGCGGCATGAGGCTGCCATCGTCGCAGAATAACAGGGGGTGTGGGTGAGTAGAGGGATACCCTAGGCCAGCGGTGGGAGTAGTAGGGGCGGTGAGGCCTCCGCGGCATCCCATCCTGCCATGAGAGGCAGGAGCACGCGGCACGACTGGCGCTGCTTTGGGCGGCTGGAGCAAGAAGACAAGAGGTTGAAGAAGCACTATGGCCCTTGATGGACATCGTATGGTCACTAGAGCTAGAATCATTCATATTGACTAAGTTGACAAAGCCCTCCATCCCCGTCAACTTAGTTGGCCCACAAGTCATCCTCCCACTATGGTGGGTCCCATCTAGCAGGGTGGGTATTCAATTTTTTGTGCGTAATAAGGAGGCACTTCCTTGCGTGCGAAGAAATAGCTGGTGGGTCCGACATGTCAGCGGTGAGAATGTTTTTTCGCGAAATACAGAGGCACTTACGATGGGTCCCAGCTGTCAGGTGGAGGAATCATTATTTTGCGCGTACAGTCCACGGCCGATGGATGTCATTCGTTGACCATGTTGACTAGGCCGCGCCAAGAGCACCATGGCGGTGGACGACGGCGAGGCCTAGGAAGGGAACGACACGGAGCCGGGGAAGACTCGACAATGGTTGCCCACGCGGTGGGGAGTACGAGGGTTTACTGGTCCGGCTGCCGTCGCCGGAAAATAACAGGAGGTGTGGGTGAGTAGAGGAACGACCTGGCCAGCAATGAAGTAGGGTGGGGCGATGCGGCCTATGCGGCAGCACAGCCAGCCACGAGAGGCAGGAGCAGGTAGTCCCACCGGAGCTGGTTTGGGCGGCTGGAGCAAGAAGATCAGATATTTAAGAAGCAGCACGGCCGTTGGATTAACATCCAACGGTCACTGCTACTAGAATCGTTTGTGGACTAAGTTGACAAAGCCAAAGTACACGTCAACCTAGTAGACCCACAAGCCACGCTCCAAATCTGTCCCAAACAGCATACAGCCCGAAATTTCTAGCCAGATTCAAATTAATTTTAAATCTAAATATACCTTAATTTAAATTCAATGAAATTTTACCCGCACAAAAACGATGAATTCTAAAATATGAAAATCCGAAAGAAAACAATATTTGGGAACTAATTGCCTGTTTGCTGTGTTTTTTCATTTTACAGCCCATTTATTTTTACTTATAGCCCATTTCTTATTACGTATAGCCCATTTATTATTACTTATAGCCCATTTTCTGGGCAAAATGCATCCCTCCTCGTCTTGAAAGATTTCCGGCCCAGCAGGGCATAGAAAAGCAAGTAGGCCTATGTTGGTTATTCTGCAAAAAACAAAATAGCTGGCTAGCCATTTTTAAGAAAGAAAAAAACAAACTGGGCTGGTCATGTGCTAAACATATGAAATAAAAGCCTGGGCTAGATGGGCCGGGTCCCGCACAACCCAGTTGATACCCTTCTCCGTCCCGAAAAAACAAAATTACTCTGCGCGCTGCTGGGTCCCTACTGTCATCCTCACCATGTACAGTCATCTCCTTATTCCTCTCGGTTGTTGACCATGTTGACAACACCGGAGGGCAGCGCCGCGGCGAGCGAACCAAGGCGGAGGACGATGGTGAGGCCTCAGACGGGAATGAACAGGAGCCGGGGAAGATCACAGCCAGCCGTGGGAGGCGGGAGCAGGCGGTCCCGCCGGCGCTGGATTGGCTTTGGCGGCTCGAGGAAGAAGAGACTGAAGAAACGTGACAGACGTTGAATGTCAATCGAACAGTCAAGGTTGGCACAATCGTTTTTTGACTAAGCGGACACCAAGTAGCATACTTTTTATATATAGGAAGAAAACTGCGAGGAAAATGCGTTCGTCTGCCGTCCTCCTCACAGGGAACGTTCACCACATAAGTGACTAGCACCCTTGGTTTTCAACCGAGAGGTCTTGGGTTCGAGTCCGAGGAACTCTCAATTTTGTCCTCCTTCCTCGCAAAAAAAGGGAAAGAAAATCAAAGACTTGGGAAGGCGTACAGAACAAGCTAGTGTACCAGTAAAGAGACGTTTCCGAGTTTTAGAAAAAAGAAAGACGTGCTCCTGTAGCTAGTTCGAATCCAAACCTAGACTATGACTATATATGGTGCTATGCTACTCTGCAAGTAATGAAACTGACATATCCAACGTTCACTTCTCCTCTTCTCTACTTACTCTGCCTAGCATCAGAAGCTCTGGCCATAGCAACCATGTCCGCTGGATGCTCGTCCACCTGCTCTTCAGCAGGCAACAACCAGATATGCGCCAAGTCGCCGCCCGTACCATCGCCTGTGGGTCTCATCACACCCTCGTCGGCACGCGCACCGCAGCCGATTGCTTTGGTGTGGTGCTACTGCTGCAAATCACGCAGAGTCATCCGTCGCGTCTCAACCACAATCCGTAACCCTGGACGAGTCTTCTACAAATGCCCGAATCATGGGGTAATAATATGTTTAAGTGTTGTTTTGTTGCTTTCAGTTGCTGATTTTTTTAATAGTTTGGTTGATGATCTTCCAATTTGATTCGTGCAGAAAAGGGAGATTCGTGTGATTTGTATTTCTGGGAAGTTGCTGATGTGGGGGAATGCAACTATGCTGATTATTTGGTTAGCCGAGGGATCCCAATACCAGCAGGTTGGGGTGTTGGACAAGTAACTGAAGGAACGACAGAAGAGGAAGATGCAGAGCAGAAGGTTAAAGATGCAGTTCCTCTGATCATGGCCAAGCAACAACTACTGAACGGCCTTGACAGCAATGAGGAGATGAAAGAGCTTGTGAAGATAATGGGAAAAATCGATGTGCTCTGTAGGATGATTGTCTCTATATTTGCAGTGTATGTAGCACTCGTGATGTATTCAGTGGCTACGACATGAGCACTTTGCTGAAACTAGTAATGAATGAAACCTGTGTAGCAGGCTGCGCGTAGTCTTGTGAACATCTAATGATTTCTATTAACGGAAATAAGGGGTATCCCCTTTTTCTCATATAAATAAATAAATAGCAGAGGCCCTGTCGGATCAGCTTTCTTCTCATTCGAAGATGTCGAGCAAATTGCAGTCCAACAGCAAACTATGTCATCAAATTCAAGTTTCACAGCCAAATATGAGTACAACTAAACAACAATGTCATCATGTTTTAGTTGTCATACAATCACCAAACACAAATCAGTATACATAACAAGTGATGTTCTCACAGCAAAATACTAAACAACATGTTCATCAGGTTTCAGTTGTCATAGCAAACACAATTTCACATAGTAGATAAAAACGTCTTCTGACAGGCAAATACGACAAAAGCAATGTAATCATCATCCGCAGCAGTAGCGTCAACATCTTCGCCATGTGTATCAGTCTGAATTGTAATTTCCCATGGTGTCATCTTCTTCTTCGTCCTCAACGTCCTCGAACGTTGGCTTCTTCTTGATCAACTCTTGTATGTCCACAGCACGATAGGCAATCTTTTTGCCGGCGTCATTGACGTGATGGTTCTCAAAGATATTAGGAACATCTGTGTTATCTTGTACATCAGGAGCAGTGTAAGCATCATCTTGTTGTGCAACTTCATTAAACGAATTCCTCTGCTCAAACCTTTGCAATACTCTCCAGTCATCGCTATGTGCAAATGTGTCTTCCAAGAAAAATATTTGTGTTGCTTGATTTGCCAAAATAAAAGGCTCGTTGGTCTGGTACGCCGCCTTGACATTGATGGATTTGAAATAATCATCAGCTCTGGGTTTTGCGATCCTGGAAAACAGGTTATACCAACGACAGCACAACAGAACCACACACCGATGATCCTCGAAACTGGAGATATACTGCAATTGAACAATGTCTGTTATGTTAGCATACATTTCAGTTGTCTCTTTGTCATATGTATCCGTGCTCATGATGGCACTGTTTTGTGTCTTCCTGCCTTCATCTCGTGCAAGGGTGTTGTAGCGCACGTCTCCAACAACGCAAGATTCATAATGTCTTACCCGAGTATCAGGACCCATTGCTAGTGAGTAAAGGGCATCATCAACTGCCTGCCCATCCTCCCGCATCTTCTTAACCTATGGTTAGAAAATAGACAAGTTGATTATCTTATGTACTCAATATATTAAAAAAACTGACAGTGCACTTCAAAAGCTTACATGGTTCTTGAACCATTTCGCAAATCCTGCCATAACCAGTTTGTCAATGTTTCTTGGATTTTGCGGTAGTAACTCCTCTTTGTAGATGCTGCACAACATAGTGATCGCATCAAACATCTAAATATATAAGAATGTGTTGCAAGTTTAGTAGATTACGATGTATAAGCTGCAGTACTGCACTTACTTGATATAAGGTAGTATCTCAGGACAGTTATTCAACACATACCAAACCATTTTGTCCAAATCTTTAGGTTTGTCCTCTTGTCGACTCTTCCCTGTAACCTGAACAGAATAATCAAAAACATTGAGACCGGGATTGTCTTCACCCACCTCTTTGCTAAGCTGATCAGCTGTTTCAATGTATTTTGAGCAGAATGTCAATGCTTCTGTAGCAATGTAGGCCTCTGCAATGGAACCCTCAGGTCTAGCTCTGTTCCTAACATAGCCCTTGAAAGTGCCTAGCTGCCTTTCAATAGGGTACATCCAGCCGTACTGTACTGAACCTCTAAGTAGTGCCTCGTCAGGTAGATGAACAGCCAAATGCACCATCACATCAAAGAAGGTTGGAGGATATATCTTCTCAAGGTCGCATAGGATAGTTTGTATCTTGTCTCTAAGACGCTCCAAAGCATCTATCCTGATATTTCTACTGTAGAGTTCCCTGAAGAATTGTCCCAACTCTGCAACTGCTCTGTATAAGTCAGCGCGGCCCAATCCTCTAAGGATAACAGGTAAAACCCTTTGAAGTAGGACGTGGCAGTCATGAGTTTTCAACCCTTGTACCTTGTTTCTATCTGCACTGACTCTCCTTTTAGGGTTGGAAGCAAATCCATGTGGGAATCTCACACGTGACAGGACCTCGTAGAATTCTTTTCTTTTTACCTTGTCCAAGACGTACACAGCTAGTGCCATATCCCGTGGTTTACCTTCATCTTGCACCTGCAAATCCTTTCTGATACCCAGGTGTGTCAAATCAATCCTAGATTTTAAGGTATCTTTCGTCTTTCCTTCAATGTTAAGAAGTGTGCCGATAATGCTGTCACATATATTTTTCTCGATGTGCATCACATCAAGATTATGCTGCAGATCCAAATCTTTCCAATACTCCAAGTACAACAAAGTGGACCTGCGGGTAAACAATAATCTCTCTTCTACCGTGCCACGCTTCCTTTTCCCGCTACCATTACTAGGATGGTTTCCTAGTGTAATATGCCTGACCTTCTCTAATTCCACTTGCAACTCATCGGCGGTGAGCCTCTTTGGCGCATCACGGTTTTCATGCTTTGCATTGAACACATGTCTTCGGTATTTTCTAGGATGTGGCTTGTCCTTGGCAAGGAAAAGGTGGTGTCCAATGTAACAGATCTTGCTAAGTATTGCGTATGACAGCGGATTCCTGTCACAGCGAACACATGCATTGTAACCATGTGTCGTTCGCCCTGACATAGTGCCCAAAGACGGATAATCATGGATGCACCAAATTACAACAGCACGTAGAAAGAAATCAGCTGGTGGGATGCTATATAGGTCTCGAGTGAGAACACCCTTCCATAGCTTTTGAAGTTCCTCCACAAGAGGCTCCATGAACAAATCAAAATCCTTTCCAGGACTTTTTGTACCTGGGATGAGCAAGGCCATCATGTAGTTTGATTCTTTGGTGCAGACATTTGGAGGCATGTTGTAAGGTATAACAAGCACTGGCCACATGCTCTATGTGGCGCTCTGGTGGCCAAATGGGTTAAATCCATCTGAAGCTAAGCCAAGTCTAATGTTTCTTGGGTCGGCAGCAAACTCTTTGTGTTTATCATTGAAGCTTTTCCACTCACTACCATGAGATGGATGGCTCATTACATTCTGATCTCTGTACTCCTGGTTCCTAGAATGCCATAGTACATCCTCTCTTGTTTCAGCATCATGAAACAACCTCTGCAATCTTGGAGTAATTGGAAAATGTCTCAGAACATTATGAGGAATCCTCTTCACAGCATCGCCATCTTTCCATCTTGATGATTTGCATTTCGGGCATTCACTTAAGTTGGCATAATCCTTCCAGAACAGAACACAATTATTCTTACAAACATGGATCATATCATATCCAATTCCAACTGCACGAAGGAAATTCTTCATTTTACTGTAGGTGTGTGGCAGCTCAGACGCATCTAGGAAAGATTTGCGGAAAGCAGCCAACATCGCATTGAATGATTTGTTGGTCATCCGCTCAGATGTCTTCACCTGAAGAAAGGTGACCATAGCTGAGAATACTGACAGCTTATTTCCTGGGGTGACAGCAACGTTGCATTGTTCCAACATGCGGGCCCACCATTTTTCTTCTGCAGGTGAAAGTTCACGGAATGCACGAGCATTTCGTAGCATTGTTTCAATGTTGGTCAAACTCACTGGCTCCGCCACCACCACCTCCTCCTCTTCCACCTGAGCATCAGGCAGATCAAGATGGTGATCTGCTGCTTCCACGTAGTCAATAACATTGACATTCACAGCTTCACCATGATGAACCCACCTAGTATATGTGATCGACATCCCATACAAGTGTAGATGATTTTGCACAGTTGACTGGGCTCTTGTAACTAAATTCATACAACTTCTACACAGGCAGAGCACATCTAATTTCGTACCACCGTACTCAGCTCTGATAAAGTTCATGAAGTTTTCAACCCCCTCGACATATGCAGCGGAGAATCTTCGAGCAGAAGTTATCCAAGTCATGTCCATCTGTTAGACATACAAATTAATTCTTATACTAGATATTACAGGAAAAACATATATGCTTTTTTATGAAGTCCAGAAGAAAAAAATACCTAGGTCGATGTCTAAAGCTATGGCAAGATATTTGGACGAGCAGATCTAAGTAACGAAATATATGTAAAGCTAATTCAGCAAACAGATTTGAGTGCTAAATTATGGTAGGCTATTTCAGCAGTCAATGAGGCCGAGCACACAGCCATCAAACTATCGAAGGCCATCGCAGCAACAAAGATCGAGTATAAAATGGTGTAGAGCTATTTCACCTAACAGATTGGCTACTAGACCATGGCAATCTACATCACAATAAATATATGGCAGGATATTTTAGCAACTAATCGGCCTTGGCATGCCATCTCAGCAAACTACTTTGGCAAGGAAGCTTGAGTGCGGAACAGGGCAAGGAAGCTTCTTAAGCAGAGCATATTGATAGTAAACTACTTCGGCAAACAGTGAGATTAACAGCGTCTATCAGCTAACATTCAGCGTTACACCGACATGAACGGGGCCTCAGTCTAGAATGCGTGTACCATGGGAGAAGGTGACCGCCGTGCGTCTCCACACGAACGTCGCCAGCGGTGGCGGCGCTGACCGTTGTGCGCCTCCACAAGAACGTAGCCAGAGGTGGCAGTGCGGCTAGAGGACGACGGTCTACGAGAGCGTACTGTGGGAGCGAGAGGATCGTTGTGCGTCCCCTCGACGAACTACGGCGCCGACGTATCGGCGCGGCGAGGAGGGCGGCTTTGGCGGAGAGAATGGAGTGGAGGGGGACGGGGGAGGGGGGTTTGGGGAATATTTGGCTGAAGGGCGGTTGAATCGAATTTGGGGGGAATTTTTGTGTGGGGGGGAGGATTTTCACGCGGTGGGCAGGGGGAGTTTGGCGGATGGTCAGTTTCTCCAAGTGCAGTCCCACGTGTCAGTGAAGAGGCAAGCCGAAGCGCGTTCCGTTTGCGTGAGCCGTGTGCAGGACCGAACGTGTGTGGGGTGCAATGCGACCGCGACAGGAGTGCTGTGAGTGTACCGCCTTTTTTCCTTTTAAACTAGGTGCTTCGCCCCCTCAAAAAAAATGTTGCTTCACACGATCCATCGATACTACTACTAGTAATCCGGTAATCCCGACTAAAACGGCACGGCCGGGTCTTTTCCCGCTCGATATGCTGGGAGGTTGTCTTAGTTGGGTTTTTTAGATTTGTCTCGGCTCAATAAAAAGCAGAGTTGGTGATGATGGTGTCCCTGTCGTCCTGCAATATAGGCCGTCCGATCTATATCTAACGGATAGGAAGGAAACTATGACAATTTACCCGCACTCCTCTCCACATTTGAAGATAAGGCTTTCCCTCGTTCATCCTTTTCTCCCACAAGATCTTGATCTTCCGTGCAACGCACGGGCATCTTGCTAGTACTCCTACAATATGTATATTATTGTGAAAGTTCATATACACCGGCAAAGATTAATGCAAACACAGCAGATTTTCATTACATTTTGAACTTTTATAGGACAGAAAAATAAAAGAAACCCGACCCTAAACCTATTCTACGGCAGCGACCAACGTCCTCCATCTGCGATCTCTATGTACGGGGGCGGGGTTCAAGACTCGTGAAGTGAAGGTGCAGTCTCCGGCGAGGAAGAGTAGAACACGGGATACGGACCAGCCAGTTGGCACACCATGCCCTGCCGCCTCCCATGCCCTACTCATCCTCGGAGGATTCCCCGACCTCGGCGGTGCCGGACGTTGTACAGCGACAAGTAGGACGCGTGGCTGACGGTGCTCCCGTCATTGGCCACCAGCATGGCCACCGCTTGTGCGGTCGCGTTCGCGTCCGGCTACGCCGCTATTGCGTCGCGAGAGGCGACTTGAGCGAGGGCGGCGACCTCGAGCTTCATCCCCGAAGACAAGCTTTCCCGCAGAGCGTCCGCACTTGCGTTCATGGCGGATGTGGTGCCAGGTAGGAGGACAATGCGCTATGGTGTGGAGGTTAGCTGGGTGTTGCCGCTTTAAGTAGCGCATTCCGGTGAGGCCAAGCGTTCGGGTGCATCATTAAGTCGCTGGAGTTGGTTCCTTGGGCACCAAGCCTCTTAAAGATGACATACGAATGGACGGCATGAATGCGGGCAGTTGGCGCCGGCTGGGAACGCACCGCGCGACGGCGCGAGGGATGAGGGCTTTGGTGTGCCAGGGTAGTCAGTTGCGGTCGTGGCAACGTTGGAGATGCCCTTTTGTCAAATGCGATCCCCGCATGTCATTGAAAAAGCGAGACGACCCGACATGGTCTCAGGTCCATAGGATGCAGTTGGCCGTGCTACACCACTCCGCGGACGCGTTGCGGCGCCCCGTGCATCCTCAACGAGCGGGGTGTTGGGGTGTGTTTGGATTGTGGCCAAAGTGCACCTTACCAAAATTTTGGTCATGACCCAAAGATTGGTCTTTGTTTGGATGGTTGCCATTTCTTTGGCATGCCAATGAACTTTAGCCAACTCTAGTTCATTTTTCTTGCCAATGTCGGCCAAATCATGGGCAACCAATTTTGGCTACCCAATGCTTTGATGGGGCAACCTTGGGCACAAACCAAACATACCGTTGGTCGTGCCACATCACTAACGCCACCCTCGGCACACTAAAACCGACCGTGTCTATCGACGATATGAGCGTGTCGCTCACCGCGGTCGCCGTGTCCAGAGGTGGTGCTAGAGCTGCGCCCAGTTGTTGGCCCCAACGACCCACATGAACGGTTGTCCGTGGCAAGGATGTCGGGGGCCAGCTCCTCCATTGCACTAGTCTGCGCTACGTCAATCCGACGGGTGCGCCCCACATGTCGCTTTCCTTGTTTTCCTGACCATATTCGAGCGTCAGTGCTCCGTGTTGCGCATTAGGCCTTTCACTATGTA
This sequence comes from Triticum aestivum, assembly GCF_018294505.1. Lineage (NCBI taxonomy): Eukaryota > Viridiplantae > Streptophyta > Magnoliopsida > Poales > Poaceae > Triticum > Triticum aestivum. Next base: position 524,721,407 of record NC_057813.1, on the reverse strand, counting down.
GGCCAAGCGAGACAACTTATTGTTTATTTGAGCCGTTCAAGTGTAATCATGTGGCGTTTGCTTATTTCTCCTTTCTCTCCAACCCTCTTCTCCATCGATCATGTCGCCCTCCTGTCGAGTCCATCCTCCCGCATGCCTCATTTGAACATTCCCCGAGTATCATTCGCATGTACCCACCCTAGTCCTCCTTCAATAGATCTCTGGACCCCGAGATGAAATCGAGGGAACGAGTGGGGGCACGTGATACCTAAGGCGGATTCAAAATTTTGAACCGGTGATCATAGCATTCGCAAATCATATATAAAGGGTATTCAATGTTCATTTCGTTTTTGAACGTACAATATACTCCCTCCTATCCTTTCTACTTTACATATAAGTTTTATGTGTAGTCAAAGTATCTCTACTATGATAAAAAGGTATCAACATTCAACAATGCCCAATCAATATTGTTAGATTCGTACGTACTCCTAGATTTGTACTCGAGATGGTTTCCAATTTGACTATTGACAAGATTAATAGTACTCCTTTCACATAGGTGAGTAAGTCATCTTAGGCTGTGCACCATGACCAAGGAGGAGGGGAAAACGAGATACATTAATGTTTATTTGCTAATTAATAGTATTGCATGCAATGAACTAACCACTGCATGTCATGTTTGATAGTCTCAGGTCATTAAAAGCATGCACACCCTCATCTCTTATTGGTTGATATGTCAAAAACAAGAAACGAGGTAGAAGTTAATGCACCGCGCCTACGTGTTTTGGGATTATTTGGTTTTCATAAGATGACTTACACACCTAGACGGAGGGAGTACATGAGATATATAATGTGAAAATTATATCATTGGAAACTCCTTTCAGATACGAAATTGACCGTATGCTTTGTGTAAGTTGCATGTCATATATTATTACTCTAACATTTGGTCAAAGTTAGCCTCGAAAAATGCTTTAGACCCTGTATGCTTTCTGTAAGTTGCATGTCATATATTATTACTCTAATATTTGTGTAAGTTGCATGTTATATATTATTACTCTAACATTTGGTCAAAGTAGCATAGTGGAAGTGGATCCTCTGATGTAGGTATCCCTGCCTTACCCTCCCTTTCGGTCACTTACTGGCGAACCCCATGCTTGCTAGGCCCCGCATGTCAGTTACTCAATGGGTTCGGCCACGTCGGGGGATCCTCATCCGTAGTATACTCCCTCTGTTTTTATTTACTCCGCATAAAACGGAGGGAGTGGTGGTATAATAAATGACGCGGGCGGGGGAGGGGGAGGGACGTCGGTTTGCTCTCAACTGCGGTCCCACAAGCGAGCGAAAACGCAAGACGAAACGTGTTCCATTCGGTGAGCGACGTGGAGGGTCCAGCGTGCCGGGCTGCAACGCGAACGCGACAAGAGCGATGTACAGTCAAAACTGATTGACCGATCGTCACCGGAACCACTATTCACACCAGAACCTTCATTGCTCAGCCTACGCCAGCCACCGCCCTAAAACCACACCAAATCTCCAGCCCATTCCCCCACCTTTTGATCCCCTAGACCGCATCAAGCGTCCCCTAGTTCGCCGGAAAGCCATGGTGCGCCGCAAGATCACTTACTACAAGATGCTGACGCCGGAGCGCCACGCAGAAATCCCAGCAGCGGTCGGCGCCACAGACCTCCGTTCCTAAGCTCGCTTTGCGGCGGGCCAATCCCTGAGTTCTCTGGAGCCAAGCTACGAGGAGGAGGAAGCCGATCCAATGTTCATTGTGGTGGCCGCGGTGCAGAAGGCCCCCAATGGGTATGAGACGATGGACGTCGACTTCGTGCAGGCGTCCGAGTCCCCCATGGTGCAGGCGGACCAGCGGTTCAACATGGCGATACTAAAGGAGGACCAGGAGGCAGAGGCTCAACTTGACGCGGAGCACGCGCATGCCGCTGCCATCGAGGCTCTCCTGCAGGCGGAACCGGATGTCGTGCATATGAACCGGGCGGCGGAGGCTCAACTTGAGGCGGAGCGCGCGGATGCCGCTGCCATCGAGACCCTCCTACAGGCGGAACCAGACATCCTGGACATGAACCGAGCAGCAGAGGCTCGACTCAACGCAGAGCGTGCGGATGCCGCTCTCATCGACGCTCTCCTGCAGGCGGAACCGGAAGTCCTGGACTTGAACCGGGCGGCGGAGGCTCGACTCGACGTGGAGTGCGCAGATGTTGCTGCCATCGAGGCCCTCCTGCAGGCGGAATCGGACGTCCTCGACTTGAACCGGGCTGTGCTCTCGTCCATGCAGAGCGCCCGCGCGCTCCACTTGAACGAGTAGCTGGAGGCCGAGGACAACCACGGTGCAGAGACACACGTTGGCAGCGACGGCTGGTTCGCGCCGGCAGCCAAAGACGACGAGGCCGTCTCTTTCCGCGAGCAGTGATAGTTTTTCTTTATGTTGTTGTTTTTATGGATCTTTTGCTGTGTAAAAACATACGATTTGTTATGCAAGTCGCCTGACTTGGGTCAGTCTACCATTTCAGGTGGTTGGATGAATATCCTACGTCTCTTAACCCTTCTTTCCTTCTTCCTCACCTCTTCTTCTTCCCCAACAGACCACCGCACGGGCCGTACGGATACTCCCCAACATGCGGTTGGATAAACATACTCTATGAACGAAAATTATGTGTCAGCGATAGGATGGCTGAGTTTGGTTTGTTCACATGCGACATCACGTGTCAGTGAGGGTGCGTTCCCTTGGTTGGGTTTGCGGCGTGCAGGAGCGACTGTGTGAGGGTGTGGTGCGACCGCGGCGTGCAAGAGCGACCGTGTGAGGGTGCGATGCGACCGCGACAGCCGTGCGCAAGTGTAACTCCTTCTCATTTTGAAAACTTTAGGCAAGCTTGGCAAAAATGTGTGGCGAAGTTTGGCAATGCAAGGCCTAGACCCAAACAAGATAAGTACATACGTACTAGGAGTACTAGTGTTAAAAAAGAAAGGCGGGGTTTTCCTTCGATACAAATCCTCGTTTCACGTGTCAATTAATGCGTATTTTTTTCTCAAAACACCAAAGAGCTAACCTTCTCACTCCTCATCGCTTGATTAATGCAGCGCCATGCAAACGAACCTTCTCACTTCCGCATGCATGCAGGGGATATTAATGTCCTTGGTTGCTAACCCCATCAATTTTGCCTCGATTAGTGTTAGTGGCCCTTTGCAAATTGTAATTTTGATATACTGGCCTTGTGTACAAAAAATGGAGGTAGTAACTATATTTGAATTACTTGCCCATTGCGGTGGCGTCGATGATTTTTTTGTGGTTTGGCGAAGTGGGTTCGACGGAGAACACCATTGAGGGAGACCACGGTAAGTCGTTCGCAAGTGCCTCCTGCAAGCCGAGACAACCGCCTTATTTGCATCCAGGAAGTCCTTTACTAGTACTACTACTAGGAGTACTAGTGCGGTGAGATGGTTTCTCGAAGAAGACGATGGAGAAGCGAAGTCAGCAAAGAGTGAAATGATGGTTGCTTCATCCGTGCTTTGTGATTTGACGCCTCACTGCTTTGTGATTTGTGATAGAAGGGATAGGGGAGTAGACTTTGTGCTCTATATTGTACTACATGCGTCCAAGCATGGGAGAGAGAGGAGAGACGTTTCATTTTTCTATTCCTTCAATCAATCAATCAGGGAGCTTCGGTTCCATCTTTTTGGCTTTGGCAACACCGTCCACAATGGTTCCCACGATGCCAAAAGATATTTTCACATTTGGCTACACATTGTGGATGCCCTTAACCGTACCACTTGGTTTTGCTCCTGTGTGCTATCTATACAAATCTCAATTAAATTGATCTAAAAAATTATAGAATCAAAGATTAGTAAAAAGGAGGTGATTTTGCCGCGCGGATGGCGGGGGAGGTTTCTTATTTTCGGAGGACATTATCCCGGCGGTTTGCTAACATGTGGTCCCACGTGTCAGTGCTTTACATGTTGATCCGCGTCCCACATGAGGCAGAACAATGGCAGAAGCAACACATGGTTAAGTTGAAGAAGATGAGGGAGAAGCGGATTCAGCAACGAGTGAAATGATGGTTGCTTCGTCCCTCCAACTTCTTTTTTTAGCATTATTACTTCGTCCCTCCAACTTAACTGCGGGAAAGGTGCAGCTTTGTGATTTGACGCCTCATTGCTCATTACAACGCCGGCGCCATGACTGGGGTGCTTCACCCCGGCTGCTCTACACTGTATTCCGGTATGGCACATGGACCCGGTAGCTTGATGTCCCACATGTTGGCGAAAGGGACTAGAAGATTTATGAAAGTGAGCGCTTCACTCTTACGACGGAGGAGTAGACGACACGACGGCCCAGTGAACTGTCACTTGTACTGTATAGTACTATAGTTTTGCTGTTTCGCTCGATCCATCGATACAAACCCGATTAAACAGGAAAGGGCGGGATTTTTCCCGCGCGGTAGATGATACTGGCCATACATTTCAAAGGCAATTTTAATGTATGCAAACTGAATAATTATAAGTAACAATATGATATCTAGTAAAACTAAAAACACATATGATTTATTGTGTTAGAGTGTAGTAGTAGTGCTGTATTGCATAGTTGTTAGATGTAACATGCGAGAACGTGTAGAGATGTAGTTTTGGAGGGCCTACAGAGAGAAAAGCGTAATACGGTCACCGAACTTCAGAATAAGCTGATTACGGTCACTATATATGTTTTGCGGTGATTATCTGGTCACATGCTCACAACTCAGCATCGGATTGCACTCTGTTGACCGACCAAATAGTCTGCATGGCGCCATGTTGACTAGTTAAATAGACCATGTTCCTTGTGGGTCCCACCTGTCAGTTCGCATAGGGAAAAGGTCAGATAAACACAAATTTACACAGGCGCGACAAGGCTCCAACCCATGCGCGGGAATCACCTGGTTGTGTATGTGTCTGTCAGGGCCTGATGTGTGCGCATGCACGTGTAGGTTGAGCACTTGAGCGTGAGAGCGTGGTTGGTCGTGTGGTGTACTGGTGTGTGCATGTATGCGTGCGTGTGTGCGTGTGAGTGTTGCGTGCGTGCGTGGCTGCGTGTGTACGTGTGAGTGTTGCGTGCGTGCGTGGGTGCATGTGTTTGTGTGAGTGCTGTGTGGATGGAGTTCGTGTGCATGCGTGCGTGTGTGTATAATCACCACACCAGCTCTTGTGTGTTAAAACAGACGGCTCAGCATACCAATACAAGGCCACCTTGTCCGTTGTGCCCGCGGTCAAGACTTCGAACCACCGTCAAAATATTTTTTTGTCGTTTGTTTTCATTCTTACTAGCAAGATGCCCGTGTGTTGCACGTAACATCAAGATGCATTTGTATGACTTGTTTATCTTGTGAGAGAAAATGATGAACAAGGGAAGGCCTTATTTGCAAATGTGGAGAGGTGTGTGGGTACCTTTTTGCAAAATTGCCATAGTTTCTTTCCTATCCGTCAGATATAAATCGAACGGCCTATATTGCAGGATGGCAGGCACACCATCGTCACCAACTCTGTTTTTATAAGAGTGTATTTTATATTTTATATATTTTATAATAGTGTAGATGTAGAGTAGATACAAGTCGATAGGTGGGCACAATGGTAGTGAGATAATGTGATGCAACACTAGAGGTGCCATGTTGAGCGTTTAACTGGTCAACTAGTCATGTCATGAGCAAATACAAAGTTGTACGGTGAGCCCATGACTGTATAATAACCACTAAACGTAAACGGTGACAATAATGAGTGGATTATGAAGTCCAATGTATGTATCGTGTTTTCGCTTCAAATAAAATGATCGTCATTGCATATATCGCGAGAGAAAGATGAAACACGCGTGAATTTTCTGGGGGCTTACTTTTAGAGGACCTGGAGATCGTTTTGTGTGCATGCGTGAAAGGGGCGTACAGGGAGGGGGGTATGCGATGGAGAGAGAGATTCTCTTCATTTCTCTTTATTATGACTAACTTTGTATATAGTATAAAAATATACAAATTCACAGTGCGGAATAAATATCATTGTGGGCACCATGCGATGCAAATTAGCGTTCGTACTCCTCCATATAACTTTGTAATGTTGTATATATGTATAAACTCTAAAATAACTTTTTGGCCACACTTTATTCAAAAGGAATGTTGTATGCGAAATAAACGTGAAGAGAGGGCTTTTTAGATCAATGGGGTACGTGATGTAACATGTGTGAATGTGTAGTTGATGCATTTGGCGGGGCCTAGAGAGGTATGTGTGTGTATTACGTATTCGAGAGAGGCATGGATAGAGGGGCCGACGGGGGGCGTGGGAGAGATAGCACGAGAAACGAGAGTGGTCTAGAGAGAGAGAGACGAATATGACGTCACGACAAGAGATTCCATTCCCTTGAGTGTGTATATGCAAGGGGGGAGGGAATGGAGGCACCAGGAGAAATTTTCTGTGTGTGTGGTGTTTGTGTTCGTATGTGTGGGTGTGAGAAGATAATGAGACGTGGGGGCAGAGGTGTGTCACTGCGTGAGGTCCGGTGGGTCGACGTGAGGACCTTCGTTCGATTTTGTCCTACGCCACATTGGTCGGCCCATGACACATTTAGGAAGACCCATGGATGACTAGTCGTACAAGACAAAGATAGCAGAATTGTGAAGGACTCTGTTTCCACTGACAAAGACGGCTAGGATTTGTAACCCTAGGTTCTCGGACTAAGGTAACCCCTTTATCTCTGATACTACTATTCATCCAACATAACTTTAAGGGGCATCCTACAGAATGCTCTGCTAGAATCGTACTGATCGATTAGGAAGAGAGGTGTGAGATAATGCGTGAGAGACAGGCGTAAAGATAATGTGCGTACATGAGACACGTAGGCAGGTCCATGTATATAGAAAGGGTCGATGAGGATTGTGTGTGTGTATGTTTGCGAGAGGAAGAGTGCTTGTGATAAAGGTTAGTGAAAACAGTTGTAAATGGTTACGAGAGGGAGGGAGGGTTATATCTATAGCATGTGTGCGAGAAAGACACCTCGGGAGAGAGTGTGTGAGCATGTGTGAGAGACCACTGATGGAGAGTGAAACTACACGTAAAAGACTACTCTACACATTGATTAAAGATATAAATTGTATCCAAATATTAGGATGGGATCATGATATTTGCAATTCGTGTAAGGAGCGGTCATTGATCCATCAGACATCTAGATTCTATCGAATTTGAGCATGTCTATGTTATTATTCAACACAATTGATCCACATAGTTAGTATTTTGAACTCCAGACAATGCATCGCTTTAGCAATCGAATATAAACGTGAGTATAGTTCATGTTGTGTGTGTAAAGCACAAGCACATTATACATACGAAAGTTACATAATGGACATTTATAAATAGCTACCTATGAACTAGCATACATTTGAATTCAACCTAAGGCGATTTAAAAAAATCGAATCCAACATGAAGTCCATTCAATTATTTGAATTTGATCATGGCATTTCTAAACCATACCTAAACTATGCGGGTACCAATATTTGCTCTGATTTTGTACATGATAGCATATGTAGCCGTGTACAAAATAGATTCAAATTTAGCTCCTCCATTCCAAAATAATCGTAGTTATAGGATTTTCAAGTGTCAAAATTTCAAAAGGAAGCGGATAATTTAATGAGGTTTTCAAACATACAAGGTCAAATATAACATTGTCTATTTAGGTCAATCCTCATAGTTCAAGAGTACTCTAAACGTGAATGCTTGTGTTTCAAAATTTTGAAAGAAGCGCCAAAAGAACCTCTACTCGCCCGAAACCACGTGAGACCAATGTTTGGTAGTACAAGGAAATTACTTTTCTAATAACTCTGACCCGTGAAACCTACTGGCCCGATGTCCAAAGGTCTAAACCGGGGTAGGTTTGTAGCTTCATCTAAACACCACGCAACCGCCTCCGAAAAACATTCATACACAATGGCCGCCTAAGCACACATGCACGCGACCGAAATCTCTCCCACCCACTATTTGGGACATCTGGGATTACCATCCTACCCCCGACCCGCAGTAGGTCCGAAATTTAAGAGGGGGGCAAAGTTTGTACTCTCCCCAAATTTCAAACAAGCGCGTCCCATCTTCTGTTCAAAAAAGCCAAAAACAAGCGCGTCCCAGACCAAAACATGGTTCCCCCCCCACCCGTCCGATTCCCCATTCGTCTCCATGGGCACCAAAACTACCTCTCCACCAGCCGCGAAACCCCGGCGTCCTCCATCCGCCATCCCATCCCACCCATCAACCGCCTCCCTCCTCCATCACGCCGGAGCCGATACCCCAACATCTTCATCCATCGCAACCTCAACCACAACACCCTCCACGGCTAGTAGTTGCAGCCGAGGCTGAGCCGTCCATACCCGAGCCAGTTCAACCACGCCGTCCTGCGCCTCACCGCTGCCGCTCCAACTTCGCCACCCTCCACCGCACCGGAGCTATTCCTGTTACGCCGTCCTTTGTCGCCTCCAATCTGCTTCCCCTCCGCCGACATACGGCCACGGCAACACAGTCAACAATTTGGCCATGGGTTCGTCCAAGCCTGCACCCTCCAGAACATCGGTTTCCCCAGTAAAAAGAAGAAGATCAGCACGACATGTGGAGGTGACCACACCAGCAACCGAAGAAGGTACTCATCTTCCCTTATTCGTGCAAATCTTACGTCTCTGCTTGCACGGTATTCATCCCACAGCAGACACTAGTTGACCGCTTCTTCTTGATACTAGATGTTCCTAGTAACTCGCGATGCACAAGGTTTCTCCTCATATACTATTTCACCTTAGCTAGAGCTCAGTCGCCCTCCTGAATTTCAATTTATGGCCAGTTGATTCCCAATTAATGGAAGCATTCCCCGGCGTAACAGGCGCTAGTACGACTATTACATCGGGGAAGCAGCGCCTTCGTGTTTATCTTAGGGGCGTGTGCGTGTAACGCCCCGGGTTCGATGCGCCAGGTGTCTGCCAGTTATTCGTCGTTGTTGCCATGTCATTTGCTTGCGTGTTGCCTTTTATCATGTCATCATGTGCATTGCATTGCATACGTGTTCGTCTCATGCATCCGAGCATTTTCCCCGTCGTCCGGTTTGCAATTCGGCGCTCCTATGCCCTCCGGCGTTCCCCTTTTGCCTCTCATTGTGAGCGGGTGTTAAGCTTTCTCGGAATGGACCGAGTCTTTCCAAGCGGCCTTGGTATACCACCGGTAGACCGCCTGTCAAGTTTCGTGCCATTTGGAGTTCGTTTGATGCTCCAACGGTTAACCGCGTAGCCCGAAACCCCCTTTCTCTTTGCAGCCTAACACCCCTTCCAAACTGGCCCAAAACCCATCTAACTCCCCTCCATGCTCTCGGTCGTTCGATTACGATCGTGTGGGCGAAAACCGCTCCTCATTTGGACTCTCCTAGCTCCCAGAAACTATAAATAGGTCCTCCCCCTCCAAATTCGCGGATGAAAATCCCCCTAACCCTAGTCATTTTCGTCCTCGCGCCGCCGGACACGTCCGCCCAAGCAGGACATGTCCGCCGGCCACGTCGCTGCAGCCAATCGCAGCCTGCCACGTCAGCCCGCCACCGCCCTCGTCCAACTATGCGCCGCCACGTGGCACCGCGCCACCCGCCTCCGCCGCTGGCCCTCGGAGCCCGTCCTGGACCCGCGCGGTCCTAGATCCCGCCGCCGCTCGGCCCATCCTGCCGCTGCCCGGACCCGCGCGCCCCGCCGTGGCGGTCACCGCCTCCGCCATACCCGCCG
>NC_057813.1:524693473-524711294 GCF_018294505.1 Triticum aestivum | reverse complement strand
GCCCGTTGACTTTTCCCCCGAGGTCCAAATATCTCAAGTCCCAGAATTTTGACATTTTCATGCCATGTTCATCGCTTCATATCTCTACATCCGTAGCTCCGTTTCATGCGTGTAATATGTCAAAATGTTCATCCCAACGAGTACATCATTTCATTCCATTGCATCATATTCATTTGAGGTCATCTTGATGCCGGAATGATCATTCTAAGAGTGCTTCATGATGTTTTCTGCCGTCTGTTAACAGAACGAGCTCTTTTGTCATTTTTGCCATGATTGATGTGTGCATCCTATGAGGTTGATGTCTACATGTATTTTTATCTATGCCATGTCTTATTTACAGAGGTGTTTACCATGTATTTTTGTGATCAATGTGGTGACTAGCACAAGCATGCAAACTAGGCTTCGTGATATTGCTGATTTCAGACCCTGTTCTGCTGTTATTTTGATGCCATGTAAACATGATACTACAGAGAGATCCATGCATATTTTGAGATACTTCAGTAAGGGTGTTTTGAACATATGGTTATTGTCTATCCATTCATGCCCTTGGTTGCAATTATGGAGTAGTCTAGCATGTCATTTTCGTGCTCTACTTTTGCTTCAAACTGTTTCCTGGCAGATTGTTTACATGTTATTCAATTTTGCCAAGTTTGTTGTAGCTGATCCTTGCATGCTATGAACTTGTTCTTGCCTTGGTTTGTTTCACAAACATGTCTTCTTGCTGATGCTATGCTTATCTTGTCATGCAATGCTCTGTAGTGAGTGCATCGAGCTCACGAAGATGTCTTTGTAATTCTGTCAATGCCATGCTCTGTTTGCTGAATCTGTTAACGAAACTTGCTATGTTTACATGTGTGCCATCATATCTACTGGTCCTTTTTGGCTCATGGTCACTAAGGGACTTTTGATCTATGCTTTGAGTAGAACCATGAAATTTCTTGTTTTGCTATTATAAGTTCCTGTAACATGTTGTTTGATAGCTCTAAACATTGCAACCTGATGTTATTTTCTGCAAAGTCTGAACTGTTATTGTTTGCAATCTTGCCATGTGTGTTTGAGCATGTTCTAGTGATTTCTGGAGATAGCTCAGTATTCATGTTTTGTTATGATTTACCTGTACATCATGTCCATGCCTTTTGTTCTCATGCTGGGGTGCTGTAGCATGTTGTTTTGATGCTTGCAATATGCCTAGTTGCTGTTTTGGACAGCTTGTCCTTTAAACTTGTTTCATGTGTGTGTGTTGAACCGTTGCTCCGTTTTGAGTGTGATTTATATGAAACTTGCTTAGAATTGCATGTAGCTTCATTTTATCATATTACATCCTTGTTTTGAGGTGTTTGTTTGATGTTGTATGCATTTTGCATCTATGCCATGTTTAACTTGTTTTGCTCATATCTTCTAGGCCGTAATTCCGAATTAAATGAACTTTATATGTAACTTGACTAGAATCTCGTGTAGATCATCTTGGTTCATCTTAACTTGCTGTTTAACAACTTGAACATAAGGTTTATTCAGATCTGGACCAACTTCGAAATTTGCATATGAGGACTTACCGGAATTGTTATATGTTGTTCCCGGCCTCATTTAAACTTGCCTTGATGTGTTGCTCTTGTTTGCATCATCTCTTGTCATGAGTAGCTTCATGTAGCCTTGTCGTGCATCGTGCTTGTTGTGCATCATGTCTTGTTCTTGTGTGGTGTGTTTACTATGTTGTATGCTTCTTTTCGATAGTTCCTGTTTCCATTGCGATCGTGAGGATTCGTTCGTCTATGCTTGGTTCGGCTTCATCCGTTCGTCTTCTTCATGGACTCATTCTTCTTCCTTGCGGGATTTCAGGCAAGATGACCGCTACCCTGGATCTCACTACTACCATTGCTATGCTAGTTGCTTCGTTCTATCGCTATGCTACGTTACCTATCTTTTGCTCATCAAGCCTCCCATATTGCCATGAACCTCTAACCTTTGACACCTTTCCTACGCAAACCTTTGCTTGGCTATGTTACCGCTTTGCTCAGCCCCTCTTATAGCGTTGCTAGTTGCAGGTGAAGTTGAAGATTGCTCCATGGTGAACAGTATTATGTTGGGATATCACACTATCTCTTATATTATTAATGCATCTATATACTTGGTAAAGGGTGGAAGACTCAGCCTTTTGCCTAGTGTTTTGTTCCACTCTTGCCGCCCTAGTTTCCGTCATACCAGTGTTATGTTCCCGGATTTTGCGTTCCTTACGCGGTCGGGTGATTTATGGGACCCCCTTGACAGTTCGCTTTGAATAAAACTCCTCCAGCAAGGCCCAGCCTTGGTTTTACCATTTGCCTCACCACCACCTATACCCTTCCCTTGGGTCGGCCAACCCGAGGGTCATCTTTATTTTAGCCCCCCCGGGCCAGTGCTTGTCTAAGTGTTGGTCCGAACTGAGCTGCCTGCGGGGCCACCTCGGGGCAACTCGAGGTCTGGTTTTACTCGTAGCTAGTCTCATCCGGTGTTGCTCTGAGAACGAGATATGTGCAGCTCCTATCGGGATTTGTCGGTGCATCGGGCGGCTTTGCTGGTCTTGTTTTACCATCGGCGAAATGTCTTGTAAACCGGGATTCCGAGTTTGATCAGGTCTTCCTGGGAGAAGGTATATCCTTCGTTGATCGCGAGAGCTTATCATGGGCTAAGTTGGGACACCCCTGCAGGGTATAATCTTTCGAAAGCCGTGCCTGCGGTTATAAGCAGATGGGAATTTGTTAATGTCTAGTTGTAGATAACTTGACACCAGATCCGAATTAAAACGCATCAACCGTGTGTGTAGCCGTGATGGTCTCTTTTCGGCAGAGTCCGGGAAGTGAACACGGTTTCTGGGTTATGTTTGACGTAAGTAGGAGTTCAGGATCAATTCTTGATCATTGCTAGCTTCACGACCGTTCCACTTGCTCTCTTCTCGCTCTTATTTGCGTATGTTAGCCACCATATATGCTTAGTCGCTGCTGCAACCTCACCACTTTACCCCCCTTCCTTTCCCATTAAGCTTTGCTAGTCTTGATACCCATGGTAATGGGATTGCTGAGTCCTCGTGGCTCACAGATTACTACAACACCAGTTGCAGGTACAGGTTATGCGAGGATCATGACGCGAGAGCGATCCTTGCTTGCGTTGAGTTCTTCTTCTACTTCTTCGATCAGGCATAGGTTCCAGGTCGGCAGCCTGGGCTAGCAGGGTGGATGTCGTTTGAGTTTCCGTTTATGTTTCATCCATAGTCGGATGATGCTCTTATGTAAGATGATGTTGTATTCGTGGGGCATTGTATGCCTCTTGTATGTATCCCCATCTATTATGTAATGTTGATGTAATGATATCCACCTTGCAAAAGCGTTTCAATATGCGGGTCTATCCTTGATGGGACCTTCGAGTTCCTTTTGGATAGGATCGCATATTGGGCGTGACAGTGCGGCCTAGAGCTACTGGCGCCCGATCTGGAGGTCGGCCGGGATTAAAGGGATGGCTTGGGGGCGCTGCCAAGCACGGCGGTGGTGTGAGGTCGATGGAAGGGCGGGGCGGCGGAGGCACGGGTCTGGGCCGGTTGTCGCTGGCGGTTCGAGAAAGATCGTCAACAGTGACTGGCGGGAGGTAGACGAAGACCATCTGCCCGTTCCTTATAGATCGGACGGTTCATTAAAAAAATCGACTGACCTATTTATTTTCATTCGACTTTTATCTTAGATATGACCACATGTGGTGGTGTGTTGGAGGAGTACCTGAATTTCCTATGCTCATATATTACAAAATCATATGGAGTAGAATCTAATTTTGTTTGCCATGCAATGCTGTAGAGCTATCATATGTCTCCTGTCATTTATTTTTCAGCCACCTGCTATCTGCTACTTTTAAAGTGCACTAGTTCTGCACACACTTCATCCATACTCTCACTATTGTGTTTTTATGCAAGGGTATTTCAGAGTCTGCCGAAAGCGAAGTAAAAAAGAAAAGAGACAAGTCGTGCCAGCTTTCTACGCGGCTAGGCGCGGCACGTTACATCACTTTAAAGGGTGCAATGTCAGCAGATGGAGACGGTAAACGTTGCTCTGGAGTTGATGACCTCGCTCGCAATGAACCACCATCCCAGGTGCTTGCTTTAACTTCGTGGTGTCATATGTGGTTGCATGTTCCATATGGTGTCTAGCTTGTATTCGAAAGGCAAAAGTCGGTCTTTATTATGATAAGGAAAGATATTTTTTACATGAACCACCATCCCATGAGCACCAGAAGACAAATAGCTAGTCAGGGCACTGGCCGAGCCAGTGACAAGCCCAGCAAAGACAGGCATCACCTGGAAGCCAACTAAAAAGCCGCGATGGTGGCGAAGCAGCCCGCCTCCCACCAGGCTCTCAGGTCCTAGATGATCATGTTCACCACTCCAGCCAGATGTCTAGCTTGTATTGCTTCCAATTTGGTTAAATTGCATCTGCTTAGCTTACATATTATACCTTTGAATATGAGATGCCTTTCTATTTTTGGTGCATACTAGTACATCTGTGTATTAACCATGTTCTTACATCAAACTAATGTTCTTGTGTATCCCTCATCAATCACTTATGACGAGGCAGGCAGGCAAGGGGACTACTCCTCATTTAAAGAATGCAACGTTAGCCTCCCGACATGATTCTCAAGAAACAGAAATGCTAGATGAAGATAGTGAACGTAGCTCTGTAGTTTATTACAGCATTTCCCCTACACTAGCATCGCAGGTGCTTGGTCTAACTTGGCAGTGTGATATGTGGTTGCATGTTGTATATGGTGTCTAGATTGTAATTCTTCCAATCTGGTTAAACTGCATGTGCTAGTCTGCTTAGCTTATACTCCTGTAAATGTGACATTATACCTGTTAATGTGACATGCCTTCCTGTATTTAGTACATAGTACATCTGTCTATTAAGCATGTCCTTACATAAAACTATTGTTTTTTTTGTATCCCGCATCAATCAATATGACGAGACACCTTTAGTATATGCAGTGCGATATTAGTTGCATCTTTCATATGATTTATAGCATGCGCTGCTTCTAATTTGTTGAAATTCCATTTATGATGGGACGCTTTTAACTTGACAGAGTCATATTGGTTGCATCTTTCATGTGGTGTCTAGCTTGCATTGCTTCTTATTTGCTGGAATGGTTTCTGCTTAATTTACACAAACAGTTGTGAACATGCCATGCCGTCCTATTTTTCGTACATATTCCATCCTGGTATCATGTGTTTGCCTTACATCAAAGTAGTGATTGTCAGTATCATGCATGAATGAGTTCTGAAGAGAGAATTTTATTGCTTTTTCTTGTCGGTTTTACTTGACAATTCAAAATCAATAAAGCAAAAGGAAGTTAGCAAGGCAGCGGATAAAGGTGCTCCTTCCAAACGGAGGGCCTCTACAGTTTCTACTCCTCCACACCCCCAAGATGATTTCCAAGACAACACATGCATAGACACTCAACAAAATTGTGTTTATGATGAGCACGTCTCCCCTAGTGCAACATCACTGGTGCTCCCTCTAACTTGGCACTATTATATGTGGTTGCATGTTATGTGTGATGTCTAGCTTGTATTTCTTCTAATTTTGTTGAATTCCATCTGCTTACTTTACACATTATACTTGAATAAGACATGTGTTCCTGTTTCTAGAACATACAATATCTGTCTATCACACCATGTTCTTACATCAAATTACTACTGTTGTGTAACCTGCAACAATCACTTATCATAAGACACGTTTGACTTCGGAGTGTGATATAGGTTACATCTCACGTTCTTTTCTAGCTTGTACTACTAATTTGTTGAAATGGCACTTATGACGAGACAGTTTTAACTTGGTAGAGTGATATTCGTTGCATCTTTCATATGGTGTATAGCTTTCATTGTTTCTAATTTGTTGAAATGCCTTCTCCTTAGTTTACACATCATAAGCTGTGAATATGCAATGCTGTGAATATGCAATGGCACTAATAATGAGAGACCTCTAACATGGTAGTGTGATGTTGTTTGCATCTTGCATATGATTTATTTCTTGTACTGCTTCACATTTGTTTAAACGTCATTTATGCTGAGACACTGTTAACTTGGCAGAGCGATATTTGTAGCATCTTCCATATGGTGTTTA
The DNA here is from genome assembly GCF_018294505.1 of Triticum aestivum. Taxonomy (NCBI): domain Eukaryota; kingdom Viridiplantae; phylum Streptophyta; class Magnoliopsida; order Poales; family Poaceae; genus Triticum; species Triticum aestivum. The sequence goes on along the minus strand of NC_057813.1, from coordinate 524,705,160 downwards.
CCTTCCATTCCATTGCTTCTAATTTGGTGAAATGTCTTCTTCTTAGTTTACACATCATAGTTCTGGTTATCTCTTCTGTCCTGTTTTTCATACATATTACATCCTCCTATCATGTGGTTATCTAACATCAAAGTTCAGTTCGTCTGCATCGCGCATTAATTTGTTCTGAAGAACTAAATTGTTATTCGTTTTTCTTGTCGGCTTGACTTAACATGGCACAGAGAAAGAGGAAGAAACACAGAATGGTAGGGAATGAGAAGCTGATGAATCCTGCAGATTCTGCTGGTACTGATGGTGCAATAGAAGGTGAAAGTCCAGCGGAAAATTCTACAAACACGGCATCCCATGCTACATGAGCTGCAAAAAAAGCCAAACAGAAACAAATAGCTGCCACCAAACAAGCAGAGACAGCCCTAGTTCTTGCAACACCTACCACAGTACTACCAGCTGCATGACATACTCGTGCGTCAACTGAGCTAGCAGCACATTCCCAAGCTCCCTTGCCACCTGACACTACTTCCCAAGCACTCTTGACATAAGACGAGTTGGCAATATCAGATGAACCTTGTGAGCTTCAATAGCAAGAAGGTAGTTGCTGGAGTCAAGTTACAGTTGCATGCTTCTTTATATGTAGTCTCACAGTTTGATGTACACTAACACTTCCTATGTTCGTTGTTGGACTAGTACCTAGGTGCAAGAGGAAACAAATATCAGGGATAATGCTCGATAGGTTAACTAAATCTAGAGGAGGAAGAATGGAGATCCGTTTTGAGGCAGGTTTAAAAAGGCCACGTGATGCTACAGAGTCAGCCAAGTTAGTATCAGAGGCAGCGGTTGTCGTTGTGTCATGTACGTATCCTCCCAACATGGATTCAGTACAGGAATGACAAAGACGAAACCCAGTTCAACACCTTCCTCGACCATTTATCTGTAAGTATGGTTATGTATGGAAACTAGTAATATCGTCTTGCTCTGTCCCATACTTTCTAGGTTGCTGACAATGAGACTCTCATAATTTTCAACAGATGTGGTTCAAGTTGGATAGCCAAGATGATGCAACCAGAAAAGCTCGCACCCATGTTTTCAAGTCTGCTCTGCGACAGTATTGGTATAACTTGAGGAAAACTCACTTTGAAGGCAAGGCTAACAGTGAACTTTCCCAAACATCTCAAGTGGAAAATATATCGGATGAAGACTGGAGGGACCTTGTTAAAACTTGTCTGATCCGAAGTATCAGGTACATTATATATATGTGATCAGATCACATGTTGAAGTCCTATTGACGCATGTGCCACACAAATCTATCTTCTTGTAGGTGAACTGTTCAAAGAACAAGGCCAACCGTACGAAAGTGAAATTCCAACAGACGACAGGATCTCATAGCTATATTGCACACTGCGAGGCTCTTGTAATTAGCTGTTGTTTCACTCTTTTCGCTGTACCATATTATCAGATCTATATTGACTTGTTCGAAATGCAGAGGAAAGTCCGCAAGGACCAAAAAGTACCTGAACCAAATGATGTGGAAATCTTCAAGGACTGTCACACCAGCAAGAAGAAGGGCATGACTACACCAGTCAAAGCCGCTGTTGTAAGTCCTTAATCCTCATACCTTTAATTACTACTTACTCTGACTTGTGCCTTCAACTGCATGGTTTGCAGCCAATGTCTATTATTCTTTTCCATTTTACACAATTGTCTTAGCGTATCATTGCACCTTACAAGGTTTAAAAGGGAGGAGTGATGTTCCTTTGATCTTGACCCATAATCTAGTTCCATGCTGGACTTGCCCACACAACGTTACAATTGCATGTTTGTTTGTTCCCAGTTGTTTTGTGATATGAATGATGTCATACTATGCTTACCATATTATAAAATTCGTCTCTTTATCCTTAGCCCTCAATACAATGTGAAGAAATAGACAATACATTAGCGATGGTATATGGTCATATGTTTGGAACCTGGTTTTATTATGTACTTTGCAATAAACTAGTAAACATGCCCGTGCATTGCAACGGGTGAAACAAAATGACTTTACAATGCGAGAAAATCACTTGATTTTACTATTTCACATATATCTTTGTTTAATTACCCATCTTCCGTCTAACCCCTATGTCGGGGTAGGTGGCCAGAGAGGCTTGCTGCATGCACACACCTGACACAACCAAACCAATTCCTAGCAACAATCCACCACAGCCTCTCACCCGGCAATGCTGATGCCGCCTTGTGGTGCACCAGTGGATTGGTGTTTGCGCTTGTTACTTTAATTTCTAAAACCAAGTATGTGATGTTATCGACTTGTTGACGACCGAGTTGTAGGTGCTTGACATGAACTCGCCATGCCTTATAAGCTTGACATGTTGTTATAATTAGTCTAGTGTATAACTTGACATGAATATAAAAAAATATACAAACTAAGGGAAATACTTGCCCTGCTAGGTCACTATATTCAAAAAATGTTGGTCTTTACAACTCGTCATGCTTCAAACAATGATGTGCACAGCAAGACCACAATCCAACTCATAACCAACAAACACACTCATTCATACTGAATCCAACATAACCAGGAGAAACAGAGAGATAGAGGATTCAGTGTTCAGATGCGAACATATTGACAAGCATTGTACATTCTTCGCCGAGTCCCCTATTTATGCCTTATTCTCCTACCCAAAAAAGATGACGGTGCTTAGTTCTATTGGGTCAGCCCGGCGTCTTCCAGGCCTTGAAGTCAGCGTGGGCGCGGGACGCCTCCGGCAGCGGGTGGGTGTGCTTCACACAGATGTGCAGCAGGTCAGTATGTCACACAGCAGGAGTAAGACAAAATGTACCTTAAATATGTGGTGAACCAGCATATGGACAGTCATCCCCTTCAGCACGATAGCAGCCGCTATGTGATCAATCAAAGGCGTGATGGGAACCAACATTGGCTGAAATAATCTGCTCTTTGGCATAAGAGCCCATCGGCTTGCTTGCGTACGCCACAACATCCCCAATGTTCCTGCCAGTCAGCCCGGGCCCTACGGCGGTCACCACACCAACAACTCCCATACCTGTTGGTTGAACAGATCATTAAGCTAGACAATAATCTAACAGAAATACTAATAACAGTGCCCATTGATAGAAGCAAACAACTCGATGCCATATAGTGTCACAGGATAACACAACAGAACACCAATTCATGATACACCCAGGAAGATTTTGCCTTCAGAGTTGCACCAAGGAAGAACTCAAAATAAAATCTGCACTTATATGGACAATTTGACTATATTAGGAGAATAAAAATGTAGACCCGAACTATGGAGAAAAACTATCATGAGTAAATATCAAGAAGTATTTGTGCGGACAAATACGGTGGAATCATGTACAACAAACCAGGTTTGACTCAAATCAATTGCTTGGGTGTATCACTCTTGCATCTTTTCACTCTCCTTCTGCTCAAACATTAGCCTTACATATCTTCTCCAACCTAAATAAACAAAATTAGGAAATAGTTAGTCACTAACAATATTCAGAAAATTGACGGTAAAACAATCATGTTGATATGAAAAACACAAAATTGGACCGTAAGACCATAATACGGGTAGACTGGTCGGCGCCCATCATTACCGCTTCTTTCTTGGCGTCGCTGGACAGAAGCCCGTGTCGCTCGGCCCACTGGTGTCGTTAGACATCGGCATTGTATCTCGCCATATCCAGCCTGGCATCTATATCCTCCCCACTCACGAATCAGTGGGAAAATCTGTGAGAGATGTTCTGCTAGACTGTAAGGGCTGAATTGGCTTATTTTAGTGAATTTGAACATTCTATGGGATGACACTCATGAATAATCACTGCCCATTAGGCTGTTACTGTCTGGTTGTTTGCTTGTGTGCTCATATTCAGTCATTTTAATTTACAAAAAAGTCTATGTAAACATGTCCTGCAATTTAACTGTTCAAGGAGGTGTTTGAGGATTTCTGATGCCAATATCTTTAGATGGTAACCGGCTATGCGCTCCTCATTTTCACTTGGAGTCGACTTCTACTAAGTATATGAAAGTGCATTTGTTTCTTATGGCTTGTGTTCTTTCTTCTTTAGAGGGTCATGGACATGGCTTTCTTCGCTGAGGACGTCCATCGTTTAGCAAGGTATTGTTGTACAGAACAATAACATAAACTGAATTTGTTAACCCAGTTGGCAGCACAACAAAAAAGCTATCTTCACTCTCCTTTGGATATATATCACATATTTAATAGTCTGGGGTCATGCTTCTTTATTATTTATACTATATAAAAATATCTAATCCTTTTCTTTACTCTTTATTATTGTGTGGGTCATATATGCTAAGTTGTTCTCTTCTGCTGCAGCGCAAGTGTGGATGGACATACATACAGTAATCTCATGTCTGGCTAACATATTTACTTTTGGCAAGAAAAGTGAATAACTGTGGAGTGAATGACTCTAAGGAGTCGATGAATAATGTCCGTAAGCTAGGCAACAAATAGAAATGGTAAAACGAATATAGAATAGTATCAGCATGATTGGCCATCAATAGGATAGTAGTTTTCTCATATAGGAGAAGAAAAGGTAACTAAACATCACCAATTGGTATCAAAGAAAAACAAACAGGCCGATTAGATGAAACAGGAGACCAGCTTTAGAGCATTTGGTTCCAAAGCAGGCCACATTTGTGAAACAACCATAGTAGTGACAATTCAAATTAGAAGACTATAACAGAATGATGAGAGAAAGCACTTGTAAGGAATCTGCTGACCCTAGAGAGGAACAATTCCCTTGTAAAGCCTGGCATTATTAACCAATAAGTTAGAGCGCATAGGATAAGGGTAAGTAAAGCAAATCATGAAGTTGATAAGATGGCTGGAGATTTACTTACCCAGCAACACCCTCAGATTCGATGAACTTGGGAAGCCCATCACACAACCCACAAGCAAATCCAGGTTGTGTCTGCACATGGACCTTGACAGTTTCAAAGGGGCATAGAGCAATATCAGAAATTACCTTAGCAGAAGCTGACTCTACAAGGTAAATTATAGGGTCATGTACTTCACGGCATTCTCAGGCCCAACCATATCTGAGTAGGTCTTCTTAAAGAACTTGTAGAACCCAAACTTGCAAGCCCCCTGAGCACTGTAACCAAGCAAGGTAGGCACCCATCCCCTGAAAAATCCCCTAGCTCCTTGCTCCTTTAGCAGAACGCTAAATCCAGATGAGATGCTCTTGTATTTCACCGGGTCAATCTGAAACAATTGATAAAAATGTGTTAGGTCCAAAATACTTACATCAAACCTATCAACACTTTACCAGGTGCAGCTTAGAAGGTCCAAGATGGAGAGCAAACACATAGCAGTACATCTCAAATTCCATTATTCTCAACCAAGAAACCCTTTTCTTAGAAATCAGACTACATCCCATGAATAAATCACACACATCTCAATTATCCATTTATACACAACACATGCATCAGCTAATCAACCCATATGAACTGCTTGCTTGTTTTATTTTATACAGTAGCTAATCCACCAAAAGAAGCTAAGGAACTCAGAACAAAAGCACACAAGGAATCATTGCAGGAAGTTCTATGCCCTGGAAGCAACACAAGAACCAGGCACATAGCATGAAGAACCATTACCTGCAGGTGTATTTCTCAAACACGCACATTGGAAGAACCATCAGATGCAGGTAAATCCAACAAGCACGTACACATGAAGAGCAATCATGCCACAGGTACATCATTCTCAGGGAGAAGAGAAGGCCCACCCTTGGAGAGCTTCGTCGTACTTTAGGGAGCAGCCGACCCCATTTAACCTCTTCGTGGATCAGGTCATGGCCATGGCAGCTCGACGTGGATCTCGCCGTTGCCTTGGCCTCCCGTCTCACCTTCCTCCTCTCGCCACGCCGGAACTGGCGCGTCTGCCCCAGATTGAGCAAGCCCACGCAGGGGTGTTAGCTCGTGGCGTTGCTGCCCCAAATTGGGGAGGTGGAGGAGGAGTGGCTGGTGCTCCAGTTCGGCGACGGGAGGAGCCGTGAGGGCGAGAGAAAGGAATGCCCAGTGCGAGGGTGTCGAACAGTGGGAGGGTGCCTAGAGAAGGGAGGCCGGCATGGTGATAGAAGACGGCGAGCGGGAGATGCACCGGCGAAGCCCTGCTCGAAACCCTAGCCATGGGGGCGGGGCTGTGAGCGGGCGATAGATGCCGGGAGCGGAGAATCTAGCCGGAGGGGAGGGAGGCGCGGACTGTGGGGAGCTCGGGTACATGTTGCGCAGTGCCGGAGCTCGCCGGAAGCGGTCGGCATGGGTGGTGGCGGCGGCGGCGAGGACTTCTGGGCGAGAGGGAGAGGAGGCGAGTGCGAGCCCGAGCCCGTGTGTGTTTGGGTCTTTCTTTTTTTACAAAAAGCGAAACGTTACCCACCTAGAAATAGGACTGCGGGTCAAATTCTCAGAAATGGAAGGAGTTTTTTAAAAAAACGCAAACGACGTACGACCAGAAGCGATGGCTGGTTTTTTTTAAACTACTTGGCGCACTTTATTAAACTCATATCAAAGTTACATCATCCACAATGTATGAAAGTAAAAAGCTAGGAGGATCACCATCCCAAACAAAAGTAGAATTTAAATTGAAACTATGTCTAGCAAGATTGTGGGTCAATCTATTAGCTTCCCTAGAGCAATGAGTGAAGGATACCGCACCAATACGGTATGCTTTTTGAAAACAATCAGCCAAAATAGCAGTATAGGGGCTCCAAATCTCAATCACGCCATTGCATGCTTGAATAACTTCCAATAAGTCAGATTCAACAATGACTTGATGACAGCCGAGTCCTTCAACCAACTCCAGTCCTCGCTGAATAGCTACTGCTTCGGCCGTTGTTGCATCAAGGAGATGATGAAGCAACCAGGATGCTCCCGCAAGAGCCTCTCCTCGGTTGTTTCGAAGAATTGCGGCATCTGCACCCGTTCCATCTTCAAAAAAAGCGGCGTCAACATTTAATTTATAAGAATTGATTGGAGGTTTGAAAGATCGAGGATGTTGCCTAGAGGGGGGTGAATAGGCGCTTTAAAATAATTACGGTTTAGGCTTGAACAAATGCGGAATAAACCTAGCGGTTAATTTATCAAGCACAAAACCTACAACAACTAGGCTCACCTATGTGCACCAATAACTTATGCTAAGCAAGATAAGCAACTATGTGATAGCAAGATATATGACAAAGAACAATATGGCTATCACAAAGTCAATTGCATAAGTAAAGGGGCCCGGTAAGAGATAACCGAGGCACGCGGAGACGACGATGTATCCCGAAGTTCACACCCTTGCAGATGCTACTCTCCGTTTGGAGCAGTGTGGAGGCACAATGCTCCCCAAGAAGCCACTAGGGCCACCGTAATCTCCTCACGCCCTCGCACAATGCAAGATGCCTTGAATCCACTAAGGGACCCTTGAGGGCGGTCACCGAACCCGTACAAATGGAGACCCTTGGGGGCGGTCACCGAACCCGTACACTTTGGCAACCCTTGGGGGCCTTCACCGGAACCCGTCAAATTGCTCGGGGTGATCTCCACAACCTAATTGGAGACCCCGACGCTTGCCCGGAGCTTTACACCACAATGATTGAGCTCCGAACACCACCAACCGACTAGGGCGCCCAAGCACCCAAGAGGAACAAGCTCAAGGGCACCAAGCACCCAAGAGTAATAAGATTCTCAAATTGTAACTTCCACGTATCACCGTAGAGAACTCAAACCGATGCACAAATGCAATGGCAAGGGCACACAGAGTGCCCAAGTCCTTCTCTCTCAAATCCCACCAAAGCAACTAATGCTAGGGAGGAAAAATGAGAGGAAGAACAAGAAGGAGAACACCAAGAACTCCAAGGACTAGATCCAAGGGGATCCCCTCACATAGAGGAGAAAGTGATTGGTGGAAATGTGGATCTAGATCTCCTCTCTCTTTTCCCCCAAAAACTAGCAAGAATCCATGGAGGGATTGAGAGATAGCAAGCTCGGAGAAGGTCAACAATGGGGGAAGAACACGAGCTCAAAGGATAAGGTTCATTGGGGAAGAAGACCCCTTTATATAGTGGGGGAACCAATCCAACCGTTACCCCACTGAACAGCCACACACAGAGCGGTACTACCACTTGGGCAGGGCGGTACTATCGCTCTGGGCGGTACTACCGCTCTCACCCAGCGGTACTGCCGTGCTGACGAGGAGGACAGGGCCCTGGCCCTAGAGCGGTACTACCGTGGGAGTAGGAGCGGTACTACCGCTTGGAGCGGTACTACCGCCACTACTACTGCACTTAGTACCGCAAAACCCGACACGAAAAACGACGGTCTCGAATCGAGGCGGTAGTAGCTCGGAACCACTGCGGTACTACGCCCGAAGACCACAAGCGGTACTACCGCTCGGAGAGCGGTACTAACGCTTGGGGAGCGGTACTACCGCTCTGGGAGCGGTACTACCGCTTGAGTGCTTCGGCAGTACTACCGCTATGGACTGCGGTACTACCGCTGGCGCCATCCTCAAAACACTACCGCGAAAACAAAGAATTCTCCAAGGAAACCAGAACTGCCATAACTTCTGCAAATGATCTCCGAATTGAGCAAACTCAAGCTTGTTTAAAACAAGACAACGAGTAGCATCAAAACAGCGAAACAAAGGAGTGACACCTCCAACAAAGAAGAACCGGCATACCCTCCAACATCGAAAACATCATAGAAGATGCATGTGAACTCCATTTTCGATGAACTCGAGCTTGTCATGAACATGACCAAAAGCTCCAAATCTCACAAGGAGAAGAACCAAACAAGAACCAATAAAGATGATGCAAGGATGCAATGGTTTGAGCTCTCTATGAACGATACAATCAAGCAACTCATCGAGAGCCCCCCTTGATAGTACGACAAACGATCCTATAACCCGGTCTCCCACAACTACCATGAGACCGGTAAAATACAAAACCTATCAAGGGAAAACCTTTGCCTTGCACATGGTCCACTTGAGCTAGATGATGACGATCTTGACTCCCTCAAGTTGGACCACCTTTCATGATTGCGTTGGCTCGATGAAGACTAGTTGATTGCTCCCCCATACTCCACTGTGGGTGAGCCTCTCTTCCGCACATCTTCACAAGCCCATTGTCACCACAATGGACGGCAAGCTTCAAGCATTTGATCTCTTCGTGATGCTTCACTTGAACTTGCACACCACAACCTAACCCCACAAAGAACTCCCATGAAGATCATGGGTTAGTACACAAAGCGTAATTGACAGTGCTTACCATACCATGGGGTCGCTTGATCCCTCTCGGTACATATTCTACGCTTTGTGTGTTGATCAACTTGATTTACTCTTTGACTTAGTCTTGATCAACCTTGAATCTTTTCAACTCTCTTCATTTGGATGATGGCTTGAAGGTAAACATGAATGATCACACAATCTTCTTCTTCAAGACATGCTTGCAATAAGCTCAGCACTCACATGACCACTCTTTGGATAATTCCTTAATAGCACCTTGGTCAACTCATAAACTCCTTGAAACCACACATGGACTTCAAGAAAAGCCTATGGACAGATCCTTCAAATATAACTCAAGACAACCATTAGTCCATAGAGATTGTCATCAATTACCAAAACCAAACATGGGGGCACCGCTTGTTCTTTCAAGGTTTCACCCACATAACTTTATCCGGTTTCTTCTGATCCGCAGCTCGAGAAAAGTTACTTGTGATCGCTTGGATAGCGAATGCAGTACCTGAAAGATTTTGGACATTTTTGCCCTTAACAAATTCTTGTCGCTGCCACCATATATACGAAGCCCCAACGACCAAAGATTCCCGGAATCCCAACCTACCAAGAACAGGTGAATGTCTCGCTGGCTGTGTTAGTAATTCTTCAGGGATCACACTACCTGACCTGTCAATTTGAATGACTTCACCTATTATTTCATGTAACCCCAGTTTCTTCCATACTTCTTTTGCTCTTTCACATGTAAACATCAGATGCCGCAATATCTTCCGCCCCTTGCTTGCATACTGGGCATTGAGGCTGTACCTTGATGTGGCTGTTTGCCAAGATCGACATCCCTGGGACAATACAATGTAAAGCACGCCAGGCAAAAAATTTCACCTTGCTTGGAATTTGTAACTTTCACAAAATATCCCATACCGGGTTTGCATTCATAGCTCCTTGACCATCCCCCCACCTAGTTTGAGCACCAAATTGATGTTCCCATTCCACATAATAAGCTGATCGAACCGAGAACGAGAATCCACATCCACCCAAATAAAATTATCTCTAATCAAAGCCTCATCCCACTGTCCTGTAAAGGGATCAATTAAATCATCTACATTTTGTAGAAGTCTTTGTCCTTTCACAGTTATTACTTTCCTGTTCGGAATGCCAGGCACCCAATGGTCCTCCCATATGTTGATATTTGCTCCAGTACCAACTCTCCATATGTGTCCTCTCATAAATGTGCGTAGCCCAGCAATTATGCTCTGCCAAGTAAAAGAGGATCCCTTCTTCGGACCCGCTTTCAGTAAATTGCCATCGGGGTAATACTTTTCTCTAAGAATAGTCGCACACAAAGAATTTGGTTTTGTGATCAACCTCCAACTTTGCTTTGCTAACATAGCGAGATTAAAAGCGTGCAAGTCCCTAAACCCCATACCTCCATTCTTTTTTGGTACACACATCTTCCACCACGCCCACCAATGCATTTTCTTTTGTTCTTCAGTATCTCCCCACCAAAAGCTAGACATTTTGTCTGTTATGAGCTTACACATCTTTTCGGGAATATGAAAAACTGCCATAGCAAAAACAGGTAGAGACTGAATAATAGGTAGAGACTGCGATCGCTGGTTTATTAGTAGGTAAAGAATACAACTAATATTTTACATGGGTTCACCAGAATAAGTTATGTATATAGACCAAAGCTATTTTGTTTGGTTTTGCTGCCTCCTTAATATCTTCTGTTCTGGTACTACTAATGTAAAACCTCAACTTTTCAGCGAGCTATGGAAAAAATGGTGGAACCACCACCTTCTGAAGCTGGCGAGGCAACTATAACCGCAATGTCAGCTCTTGTTGCAGTGGGTCAGTACCTGTCCACTAACAGTGCCAAAAGCACGTTCCTGCGTAATACTGGGTTGGTTGTTAAGGCAATATCGTCCAAACTGCCTCATGATCAAGATATGTAAGCTCAAAGCAATGTTGTATCTGCGTGTAACATCCCAAAATTCTAAATTTTGGAATGTTATAAACAAATAGATAGATTTGATTGATTGCTTGATTGATTGACTGAAAGTGAGTGAATTCGAAACTTTTTGAAAGTTAAATGAGAGGGAATAAAAGGACTTTCCCAAACTTTCATATTGGTTTTCTGATCTTCGTGAATTCAAATTCTTTTCATCACAAAACCCCGGAGAGAAGATGACATGACTTCTTCCATTTATTTAAATGACAAGGGGTGTTGAGAATATTTGAATTTCATTTGGAAATATCCCAATTCTGAAACTTTATGCGACTCAATGATTTTCACGAGAGAAGATAAAATGACTTCTTCAAATTATATGAAATATGAGTTGGGAGTTTCAAAGAATTAAATTCAAAGCCCCTTTGAATTTATTTTCAATTTGGAATAGATCATCATGCATATTTTATTTTCTTGCATTTTGGTCGATCCTA
>NC_057813.1:523998039-524001834 GCF_018294505.1 Triticum aestivum | reverse complement strand
GATTTGGCACAATCTTGATGTACCGCGAGCTTTGCTACTATAGTTGGATCTTATGATGTTTCTCTCCCTCTACTCTCTTGTAATGGATTGAGTTTTCCCTTTGAAGTTATCTTATCGGATTGAGTCTTTAAGGATTTGAGAACACTTTATATATGTCTTGCATGTGCTTATCTGTGGTCACAATGGGATATTCACGTCATCTACTTGATGTATGTTTTGGCGATCAACTTGCGGGTTCAGTGACCTTGTGAACTTATGCATAGGGGTTGGCACACGTTTTTGTCTTGACTCTCCATAGAAACTTCGGGGCACTCTTTGAAGTACTTTGTGTTGATTGAATAGATGAATCTGAGATTGTGTGATGCATATCGTATAATCATACCCACGGATACTTGAGGTGACATTGGAGTATCTAGGTGACATTAGGGTTTTGGTTGATGTAACACCCACGATGCTGCTATATCTCCCACATGTTGAAGCACGACTTAGAGGCATAACCGCATGGTGGTTTTGTCGCAAGAAGGGTCATCTTCACACAATCCCATGTAATGAACAAGAATGGGATAAAGAGAGTTGGCTTACAATCGCCACTTCACACAATACATAATTAAGATCATACATCATTCAAAATACACTCATAGACCGGCTACGGTCAAATCCAAATGAAAAGAAGACAACCCCAAATGCTAGATCCCCAATCGTCCCGACTGGGCTCCGCTACTGATCATCTGGAAACGAAACATAGTAACGACCAAGGTCCTCATCAAACTCCCACTTGAGCTCGGTTGTGCCATCTACGCTGGTATCCTCGGCACCTGCATCTGTTTTGGTAGAATCTGTGAGTCACGAGGACTCATCAATCTCACACCCGCAAGATCAAGACTATTTAAGCTCATAGGTAGGCAAAGGGGTAATATGGTGGAGCTGCGGCAAGCACTAAGCATATATGGTGGCTAACATACGCAAGTGAGAGCGAGAAGAGAAGCAACGCATCGATCGAGAAGCTAGAAGCGATCAAGAAGTGATCCTGAAACTACTTACGTCAAGCATAACTCAAACCGTGTTCACTTCCCGGACTCCGCCGAGAAGAGACCATCACGGCTACACATGCTGTTGGTGCATTTTAATGAAGTCAAGTGTCAAGTTATCTACAACCGGACATTAAAAAATTCCCATCTGCCTCATAACCGCGGGCATGGCTTTCGAAAGATAATATACCCTGCAGGGGTATCCCAACTTAGCCCATCATAAGCTCTCACGGTCAACGAAGGATATACCTTCTCCCGGGAAGACCCGATCAGTCTCGGAATCCCGGTTCGCAAGACATTTCGACAATGGTAAAACAAGACCAGCAAAGCCGCCCGAAGTGCCGACAAATCCCGATAGGAGCTGCACATATCTCGTTCTCAGGGCACACCGGATAAGCAAAGCGTATAGGTACCAACATAACCCAAGTTGCCAAGGGACAGTCCCGCACGGTGCTCTAGTTTGGACCAACACTCGGAGGAGCACTGGCCCGGGGGGTGGGGGGGGGGGTAAATAATGATGACCCTCGGGCTCGCGAAAACCCAAGGGAAAAAGGCTTAGGTGGCAAATGGTAAAACTAAGTTTGGGCCTTGCTGGAAGAGTTTTATTCAAAGCGAACTGTCAAGGGGGTCCCATAAATCACCCAACCGCGTAAGGAACACAAAATCAAGGAACATAACACCGATATGACGGAAACTAGGGCGGCAAGAGTGGAACAAGTCACCAGGCATAAGGCTGAGCCTTCCACCCTTTACCAAGTATATAAGGTGCATTAATTAAACATGAGATATTGTGATATCCCAAAATATCCATGTTCCGTCCAGGAACAAACTTCATCTTCACCTGCAACTAGCAACGCTATAAGAGGGGCTGAGCAAAAGCGGTGACATAGCCAAACAATGATTTGCTAGGACAGGATGGTTAGAGGTTTTACATGGCAATAGGGAGGCATGATAAATAGTGGCAGGTAGAGCTAACATAGCGATAGAGCGAGCAACTAGCAAAACAAAGATAGAAGTGATATCGAAGGTATGGTCATCTTGCCTGCAAGGTTCTCAGAGTTGTCGAAGGCTTGAACCTCGTTAGCGTACTCAACAGGTTCCTCGTGCACGTACTCGTCTCCCAGCTCTACCCAAAGCAAGAACACAAGCAAAGGAACCACAATAAATCATGGTGCAATGCGCAATCAACATGATGCAATACATGTCATGATATGCGAGATATGATATGCAATGCATATGCGTGCTCCGGGAGGGAAAATGATGAACAAGGCATCAACTTGGCAAACTAAGTATGCCGCTGGAAAGATGAGATGATTTCGGTTGAAATTGATATAAAGATCACCAGAAACGGATGCACAGTTTGCAAATGGCAAGCAAGACAAGAATGACACAAATCTGCGATTAACAGCACGATGCTACTTAGCATGCAACAAGAATCTATGCTACAGCACCCCAACATAAAAACAAAGCATATGGCAGTGATCTACAGGAGATTCTTAACAAAAGAGGAACACTGGGCTACGACTAAATCACACCATAACAGGTTCAAACAAGCATGGCAAAAGAGCAAAAAATATCAAGTTGGACATGGCATAAACAGCATCACGAAGCAATGTTCAGAGCAAGTTATCAACATGCTACAGAAACTTATAATAGCAAAACAAGACATTTCATGATTCTACTCAAAGCATAGAACAAAAGTCACTTAGTGACCATGAGCCAAAAAGGACCAGAAAATATGATGGCACCCATGTAAACATAGCAAGTTTCGTTAACAGATTCAGCAAATAGAGCATGACATTGACAGAATTACTAAGGCATCTTCGCGAGCTCGATGCACTCACTACAGAGCATTTCATGATAAACTAAGCATACATCCATCAAGAATACATGGCATAGAAGCTATACATGGCAAGAACAATATCATAGCATACACGGATCAACTACAACAACCTTGGCAAAATTGAATAACATGTAAACAATCTGCCAGGAAACATTTTGTAGCAAAAGTAGAGCACGAAACCGACATGCTAGACTACTCCATAATTGCAACCAGGGGCATGGATGGATAGAGAATAACCATATGTTCAAAAAATCCTTACTGAAGTATCTCAAAATATGCATGGATCTCTCTGTAGCATCATGTTTACATGGCATCAAAATATCAGCAGAACATGGATTAAAATCAGCAATATCACGAAGCCTAGTTTGCATGCTTGTGCTAGTCACCACATTGATCACAAAAATACATGGTAAGCACCTCTGTAAAGATGGCATGGCATAGTTCAAATCACATGTAGGGCTCAAGTACATAAGATGCACACATCAATCATGGCAAAAATGACAAAAGTGCATGTTCTGATAAGAATCTGAAACTAACATCACATAGCCCTCTTCCAACAGCATTTCGGGCATCAAGATGAGCTCAAATGAAAATGATGCAATGAGATGAAATGATGTACCCGTCGAGGCGAACAATTCGATGTGCTACACGCCCAAAACGGAGCCACGGGTGCAAAGATACGGTGCGATGAACAAGTCATAAAATTATGCAGACTTTGCCAAAAAACGAGGTCAACCTCTAGGGTGGATCTGGATCCGAGCGCGCGGATCGAGGCGGCACCGAAGATGGGGCGGCGCGGCTGCCGGAGTTGGACGGGGGAGGACGGAGACGGGGCGGCTCCGGCGAGGGGGCGCCGGATCTGGCACCGGCGCGGCGACCGGGGACGCGGGCGGCGAGCTGCGGGGGCGAGGGCGGCGAGCTCCG
>NC_057813.1:523990525-523997688 GCF_018294505.1 Triticum aestivum | reverse complement strand
CGGGCCGAGCGGGCCGGCGGCGGCGGGGCGCGGCGGCGGGCCATGTGGCACCACACGGTTGGCCGGGGGAAGCGGGGCGGACGTGTCCTGCCGGGGTGGACACGTCCGGCGGCGGGGAGAGGAGCGGGGCTAGGGTTTAGGGTGGATTTGATCCAGAATTTCGGAGGGGGAGGTGTTTTTATAGGTAGAAGGAGCAAGGAAGCTCCAATTGAGGTGTAGTTTTTGCCCGCACGATCGTGTGATCTGACGACGGATAGCATGGAAGTGACTTAGATGGGTTATTGGGCTGTTTTGGAGGGGTGTTGGGCTGCAACTCGAAAGAAGCCTTTGCGGTTATGCGGTTAACCATTGGAGTATCAAACGACCTCCAAATGGCACGAAACTTGACAGGCGGTCTACCGGTGCTATACCAGGGCCACTTGGCAAGGCTCGGTCCATTCTGAGAATGTTTAACACCCGCACACGAAAAGATACAAGAGGGGTGCACCGGTGCATGTGGGAGTGTCGAATTGTGAAACGGACAACGGGGAAAATGCTCGGATGCATGAGACGAACACGTATGCAAATGAGATGCACATGATGACATGATATGAGATGCATGACATGAATAAAATGCAAAACAAAAGACAAAACCCAACCACGGAGGGAATATCATATCACATAGCCGAAAATGGCAAGAGTTGGAGTTACGAAGATGGGAAGTTACATCCGGGGTGTTACAACACTCCACCACTACAAGAGGATCTCGTCCCGAGATCTAGGACTGAAAGAACTCCGGATATTCAGAACGGAGGTGATCCTCGCGCTCCCAGGTGGCTTCACGGTCTGAATGGTGTGACCACTTCACTTCAGGAATTTGATTGACTTGTTGCGAGTCTTGCGCTCGGTTTCTTCAAGAATAGCAACGGGGTTCTTATGATAAGAGAGATCTTCTTGGAGGTCAATTTCTTCAAAGTTGATAGTGCGCTCAGGAGTCTTGAAGCACTTGCGAAGCTGTGACACGTGAAACACATCGTGCACGTTTGCAAAGTTGGACGGAAGCTCAAGTTGATAGGCGAGGTCGGCTCTTTTGCCAATGATCTTGAAAGGACCCACGTATCTAGGGGCAAGCTTCCCTTTGATACCAGAGCGACGAGTGCCTTTCATTGGAGAGACGCGGAGGTAGAGATGGTCTCCGATTTCAAAAGCCAAGTCACGGTGCTTGCTATCATAGAAACTCTTTTTGCACAATTGCGCGGCTTTGAGGTTCTCACGAATGACTTTGCACATTTCTTCGGCTTCTGTGATCTAGTCGTTGCCAAGAAGTTGGCGTTCACCTGTCTCGGACCAATTGAGAGGAGTACGACACTTTCTGCCATAGAGAATTTCGAATGGGGCCTTGCCCGAACTCGCTTGGAAGCTGTTGTTGTAGGAGAACTCGGCATATGGAAGACAATCTTCCCACTTCATACCAAAAGAAATGACACAAGCCCTGAGCATATCTTCAAGGATTTGATTGACTCGCTCGACTTGGCCACTTGTTTTAGGATGGAAAGCTGTGCTGAAACGTATGTTGGTGCCCATGGCCTTCTGAAAGGAGTCCCATAACTTAGAAGTGAAGATGCTTCCACGATCTGAAGATATCAATTGTGGAATGCCTTGCAAGGAGACAATTCTGGAGGTGTATAGCTCTGCCAGCTGAGCTGATGTGATAGTTTCTTTGATAGGAAGAAAATGAGCCACTTTAGTAAGCTTGTTAATGACAACGAAGATAGCATCATTTCCACGCTTGGAATTAGGAAAACCAGTCACGAAGTCCATCTCTATATGGTCAAACTTCCATTCCGGAATAGCAAGAGGTTGGAGGAGACCAGCTGGTCTTTGGTGTTCTGCTTTCACCCTTCTGCAGACACCAAATTCATTCATGAATTGAGCAATTTCTCGCTTCATTCGAGTCCACCAATACGACTGCTTGAGGTCATGGTACATCTTTGTACTTCCAGGATGAATGGATAGGAGGGAATTGTGTGCCTCATTCATGATGACTTTTCTCAGACCACCTTTGGGAACCACAATTCGATCCTCGAAGAAAAGAGTATCTTTGTCATCCAAGTGATAGCACTTGTATTTGGGAATGCCCTTGTCAATACCACGTTTCACCTTCTTCACCATGGTATTCAGGAGTTGTGCCTCACGAATTTGATCTTCCAAAGTAGGAGAGACTATGAGGTTGGCAAGAAAGCCTTGAGGAACAACTTGAAGATTCTTCTTGCGGAAAGCTTCACAAAGATCCGGTTGAAATGGCTTCAGAATTAGACTGTTGCAATAAGCCTTTCTGCTTAGAGCATCCGCAATCACATTCGCCTTGCCAGGAGTATATTCAATACTCGGATTGTACTCTTGAATCATTTCGACCCATCGAGTTTGCCTGAGGTTGAGGTTGGGTTGAGTGAAGATATACTTGAGGCTCTTGTGATCGGTGAAAATGTCCACTTGCCTTCCCAATAAGAGATGTCTCCATGTTAGCAATGCGTGGACAACTGCCGCCAACTGAAGATCATGAGTGGGGTAGTTCTTTTCGTTGGGCTTCAACTGACGAGAGGTATAGGCCACAACTTTTTTCTCTTGCATCAACACAGCACCGAGACCTTGAAGAGAAGCATCACAGAATACTTCGAATGGCTTGGATTCATCAGGAGGAGTCAAGACAGGAGCTGTGACTAGCTTCTCTTTGAGGGTGTTGAAAGCAACATCACACTCAGGCGTCTAGACATACTTGACATGCTTCTGAAGGAGGTTGGAAAGAGGCTTTACAATCTTAGAGAAGTTCTCAACGAATCTTCGGCAATAGCTTGCAAGACCAAGAAAACTGCGGAGCTGCTTGACATTTTGAGGAGGTTCCCAATTCACAACTGCAGACACCTTCTCGGGATTAACAGCAATGCCCTTGGCGGAGATGATATGACCAAGATAAAGAACTTCATCAAGCCAGAACTCACATTTGGAAAACTTCGCATAGAATTGATGCTCTCTGAGCTTGTCGAGCACCAATCGCAAATGTTTGGCATGATCCAACTTATTCTTGGAGAAGACCAAAATATCATCGAGATACACCAGAATGAATTCATTGGTGTAGGGGTTGAATATAAAGTTCATCATTCGAGAGAAAGTTGGAGGAGCATTGACAAGGCCGAAAGACATGACAGTATATTCATAAGAACCATAGCTTGTTCTGAATGCTGTCTTGGGAATATCTTGTTCACGAATGCGAATCTGATGATAACCCATACGAAGGTCAAGCTTGGATAATACTTTAGCACCTTTGAGTTGCTCGAAAAGCTCATTGATGTTGGGAAGTGGATACTTGTTCTTGATTGTCTTCTTGTTCAATGGACGGTAATCGACGCAAAGTCGGTCCGTGCCATCCTTCTTCTGGACAAAAAGAACTCCACAACCCCAAGGAGATGAACTTGGTCTGATCAAACCCAGACACTCTTGTTCATCGAGCTATTTCTTCAATTCCTTCAGCTCCTTGGGTCCAAGCTTGTATGGACGCTTGCAAACGGGTTCAGTTCCAGGCTCAAGATCAATAACGAACTCGACTGGCCGATGAGGAGGCATACCCGGAAGCTCTTCTGGAAAGACATCTTGGTACTCACAAACGACTGGAATTTGAGAAATAGCATCCAACTCGCCCTTCTCATTGAGAGAAAACAACCGAATGGTTTCATCACGAGCGGCATAGATGATAACATCCTCAGAAGGGTGTGTCAATTGAATCTGCCTGGCAGTGCAATCAAGCTGAGCCTTGGGCTTAGAAAGCCAGTCCATCCTGAGAATTAGATCAATATCAGAGTCACCAAGAACAACTGGAGAAGACAAAAATTTATAGTCGCCCATCTTGATACCGACATTTGGAACCAAAGCTCGAGAAGTCATTTGCCGAGCCGGGGAAACAATAAACAAAGGACTCGGCAATACTTGAGTAACCAAATCATGCATAGCCACAAAAGGTCTTGAAATGAAAGAATGCGATGCACTAGTATCAAATAAGACTTTTGCAGGAATATCATTAACTGGAAGATTACCCATTATCACATCAGAAGAATCCTCTGCTTGCGCTGCATTCATCATATTCACCTTTGCATGCTTTGGATTATGCTTGACCACTGCATTGCTTGAAGATCTCACAGGAGGAGGAGGATGAAGGCGCCTTTGATTGAAGCATTTGTTCGCATAGTGACCTTTCTGCTGGCACTTGTTGCAAGTCACTTCTGAGAGCGGACGATGATAAGGAGCATTTGACCTTGGAGCTTGAGACTGAGACTTGTTCTGATAGCCTGGGTTGGGTGGGTGGGAAGATCCACGACCACCTGAGTTCTTCTGCTGGTAAGGCTGACGAAACGGAGGAGGAGGAAGGAAGAACTTCTGCTGCTTAGCTGCCACTTGTGAGGAAGAAGAAGACTGCACTGCATCCCTGATTCTCTTCTTAGAAGCCTCACACTTGAGCTGAGCACCTTCTTGCTTGAGTGCCATATTGTAGAATTGATCAAGCTGAGTAGGCTCAATAAGAACGAGAGCTAACTGCAGATCCTCTCTAAGGCCACCTCTGAATTGATATATCATACTCTTTTCATTAGGAACATCTTGCTTAGCGAAGCGAGCATGTTTCTGAAACTGCTTGTTGTATTCGTACACTGACATGTTGCCTTGCTTGAGATTGCGGAACTCCTCACGCTTGCTCTCAACAACACTGGTAGGAATGTGGTGAGCTTTAAAGTCCCGACAGAAATCAGTCCAAGTAATCACTCGACCTCCTCTGGAATCCTTGTATTGCTGGAACCAATCAGCTGCTTGATCCTTGAGCTGAAAAGAAGCGAACTTGACGTAGTCCTCATGCCTGACATTGCTGCATTCAAAATGGTTGTTGATATCCACGAGCCAATCATCGGCGTCTGTGGCCTTAACACAGTAGCTGAAAGACTTCGGCTGATTTGCAAGGAATTGGTTGAGGGTAGGAAATTTAGGCTGATGATTGAACAGCCCTTGACCTTGATTCCCTTGGTTGCCTTGGCCTTGGTTGCGCTCTTGCATGAGCTGAATCATCATCTGGGCATTGGCGTTTGTGGCTGCCATCAAAGCTTGCCATGCCTCTGGAGGCGGAGGTGGAGGTGGAGGGTTCACCTGACTCCCATCATTTCGTTCCAGATTCTGACGCGTTGGCGGAGCCATCCTGAAGAGAGTGACATCCGTTAGCATCTTGATAGATAGATAGACAAGTTGAATCAACGGACAGAAATTGCAACATATAGTCTTCACAATAAACATTTGAACAAGGATGAACGAATGAATTCCCAAAGCTAACATCACACATCCATTAAGGTGAGAAGCCACTTGATAAGAGATTGATGAATGAAATAAACAATGTACAATTGGAACAAATAAGTGGTAAGGATTACCCAATCACAAACCAAATATCTGCTGGAAGAAATGCTAGAGCTACTTGAATCCCACCTATAAACTCCCAAAACTTTCTGGTTATGCAATCAGGTGTTGGGGATACAGGGGAAGTAATATATCTCACCCAAACTAACAATCTCTACATCCAGTTGTATCCATCCGTCAACACATAACCAAGAAACCTTCGGAAATCTTGTACCTCAACCTTCGAAAAGCATCCGTTATACGAGTTATGGCAATACTCCCGAACTCCCGCCCCAGTACTGGGTGGCGTCGAGGTTATCTCACCAACAACTACATAAAAGAGATTTTCGATGTCGGCAAAACTCAGGTATTCCAGAACTGCAACGATAAAATTGTGACAACAACAACTCGGAGCTCAACTCCCCGGGTCAATACCACATAATAGACAGGAGGCACCAAGAACAATGTTCTCGTCACAAAACCATCCAAACGATTCCAAGATTCCCGCGTGATCCTAAATGTTTTTAGTGAAATTTGAGGAGAGGAAAGTCAAAACTTCTACGTCAGGAGACCTCACCAGAGCGACAAAGGGACTGAGGAGTAAAAAGAATCCTACTCTCCGATATATATAATCCTAAGACTCAAAACATTTTTTTTCTAGACTCAACAACGCCAGCAAACAATAAAGCAGGGGGGCTCCTAAGTCGGGGATGGCTCTGATTACCAACTTGTAACACCCACGATGCGGCTATATCTCCCACGTGTCGAAGCACGACTTAGAGGCATAACCGCATGGTGGTTTTGTCGCAAAAAGGGTCATCTTCACACAATCCCATGTAATGAACAAGAATGGGATAAAGAGAGTTGGCTTACCATCGCCACTTCACACAATACATACTTAAGATCATACATCATTCGAAATACACTCATAGACCGGCTACGGTCAAATCCAAATGAAAAGAAGACAACCCCAAATGCTAGATCCCCGATCGTCCCGACTGGGCTCTGCTACTGATCATCTAGAAACGAAACATAGTAACGACCAAGGTCCTCATCAAACTCCCACTTGAGCTTGGTTGCGCCATCTGCACCGGTATCCTCGGCACCTGCATCTGTTTTGGTAGAATCTGTGAGTCACGAGGACTCAGCAATCTCACACCCGCGAGATCAAGACTATTTAAGCTCATAGGTAGGCAAAGGGGTAATATGGTGGAGCTGCGGCAAGCACTAAGCATATATGGTGGCTAACATACGCAAGTGAGAGCGAGAAGAGAAGCAACACATCGATCGAGAAGCTAGAAGCGATCAAGAAGTGATCCTGAAACTACTTACGTCAAGCATAACTCAAACCGTGTTCACTTCCCGGACTCCGCCGAGAAGAGACCATCACGGCTACACACGCTGTTGGTGCATTTCAATGAAGTCAAGTGTCAAGTTATCTACAACCGGACATTAAAAATTTCCCATCTGCCTCATAACCGCGGGCACGACTTTTGAAAGATAATATACCCTGCAGGGGTATCCCAACTTAGCCCATCATAAGCTCTCACGGTCAACGAAGGATATACCTTCTCCCGGGAAGACCTGATCAGTCTCGGAATCCCGGTTCGCAAGACATTTCGACAATGGTAAAACAAGACCAGCAAAGCCGCCCGAAGTGCCAACAAATCCCGATAGGAGCTGCACATATCTCGTTCTCAGGGCACACCGGATAAGCGAAGTGTACATGTACCAACATAACCCAAGTTGCCAAGGGACGG
>NC_057813.1:523988012-523990259 GCF_018294505.1 Triticum aestivum | reverse complement strand
ACCCTCGGCCTCGCGAAAACCCAAGGGAAAAAGGCTTAGGTGGCAAATGGTAAAACCAAGTTTGGGCCTTGCTGGAGGAGTTTTATTCAAAGCGAACTGTCAAGGGGGTCCCATAAATCACCCAACCACGTAAGGAACGCAAAATCAAGGAACATAACACCGGTATAACGGAAACTAGGGCGGCAAGAGTGGAACAAGTCACCAGGCATAAGGCCGAGCCTTCCACCCTTTCCCAAGTATCTAAGGTGCATTAATTAAACAGGAGATATTGTGATATCCCAAAATATCCATGTTCCGACCAGGAACAAACTTCATCTTCACCTGCAACTAGCAACGCTATAAGAGGGGCTGAGCAAAAGCGGTGACATAGCCAAACAACGGTTTGCTAGGACAGGATGGTTAGAGGTTTGACATGGCAATAGGGAGGCATGATAAACAGTGGCAGGTAGAGCTAACATAGCGATAGAGCGAGCAACTAGCAAAACAAAGATAGAAGTGATATCGAAGGTATGGTCATCTTTCCTGCAAGGTTCTCAGAGTTGTCGAAGGCTTGAACCTCGTTAGCGTACTCAACAGGTTCCTCGTGCACGTACTCGTCTCCCGGCTTTACACAAAGCAAGAACACAAGCAAAGGAACCACAATAAATCATGGTGCAATGCGCAAGCAACATGATGCAATACATGTCATGATATGCGAGATATGATATGCAATGCATATGCGTGCTCCGGGAGGGAAAAGGATGAACAAGTCATCAACTTGGCAAACTAAGTATGCCGCTGGAAAGATGAGATGATTTCGGTTGAAATCGATATAAAGATCACCCGAGACGGATGCACGGTTTGCAAATGGCAAGCAAGACAAGAATGACACAAATCTGCGATTAACAACACGATGCTACTTAGCATGCAACAAGAATCTATGCTCCAGCACCCCAACATAAAAACAAAGCATATGGAAGTGATCTACAGGAGATGCTTAACAAAAGAGGAACACTGGGCTACGGCTAAATCACACCATAACAGGTTCAAACAAGCATGGCAAAAGAGCAAAAAGTATCAGGTTGGACATGACATAAACAGCATCACAAAGCAATGTTCAGAGCAAGTTATCAACATGCTACAGGAACTTATAATAGCAAAACAAGACATGGCATGATTCTACTCAATGCATAGAACAAAAGTCCCTTAGTGACCATGAGCCAAAAAGGACCAGAAAATATGATAGCACCCATGTAAACATAGCAAGTTTCGTTAACAGATTCAGCAAACAGAGCATGGCATTGACAGAATTACGAAGGCATCTTCGCGAGCTCGATGCACTCACTACAGAGCATTTCATGATAAACTAAGCATACATCCATCAAGAATACATGGCATAGAAGCTATACATGGCAAGAACAACATCATAGCATACACGGATCAACTACAACAACCTTGGCAAAATTGAATAACATGTAAACAATCTGCCAGGAAACATTTTGTAGCAAAAGTAGAGCACGAAAATGACATGCTCGACTACTCCATAATTGCAACCAGGGGCATGGATGGATAGAGAATAACCATATGTTCAAAACATCCTTACTTAAGTATCTCAAAATATGCATGGATCTCTCTGTAGCATCATGTTTACATGGCATCAAAATATCAGCAGAACAGGGACTAAAATCAGCAATATTACAAAGCCTAGGTTGCATGCTTGTGCTAGTCACCACATTGATCACAAAAATACATGGTAAGCACCTATGTAAAGATGGCATGGCATAGTTCAAATCACATGTAGGGCTCAAGTACATAAGATGCACACATCAATCATGGCAAAAATGACAAAAGTGCATGTTCTGATAAGAATCTGAAACTAACATCACATAGCCCTCTTCCAACAGCATTTCAGGCATCAAGATGAGCTCAAATGAAAATGATGCAATGAGATTAAATGATATACTCGTCGAAGAGAACAATTTGGTATGCTACACGCCCAAAACGGAGCCACGTGTGCAAAGATACGGTGCGATGAACAAGTCATAAAATTATGCAGACTTTGCCAAAAAAACGAGGTCAAGCTCTAGGGTGGATCTAGATCCGGGGGCGCGGATCGAGGCGGCGCCGGAGATGGGGAGGCGCGGCTGCCGGAGTCAAACGGGGGAGGACGGAGACGGGGCGGCTCCGGCGAGGGGGCGCCGGATTTGGCGCCGGCGCGGCAACCGGGGACGCGGGCGGCGAGCTGCGGGGGCGAGGGCGGCGAGCTTC
>NC_057813.1:523943811-523987589 GCF_018294505.1 Triticum aestivum | reverse complement strand
GCGGCGGGCGGCCGAGGCGGGGAGGCGGCGGCGGCTAGGCCCGCGGGGGCCAGGATCGGGCCGAGCGGGCCGGCGGCGGCGGGGCCCGGCGGCGTGCCACGTGGCACCACGCGGTTGGCTGGGGGAAGCGGGGCGGACGTGTCCGGCCTGGGTGGACACGTCCAGCGGCGGGGAGAGGAGCGGGGCTAGGGTTTAGGGTGGATTTGATCCGGAATTTCGGAGGGGGAGGTGTTTTTATAGGTAGAAGGAGCTAGGAAGCTCCAAATGAGGTGTAGTTTTCGCCCACACGATCGTGATCCGACGACGAAGAGCATGGAAGTGACTTAGATGTGTTATTGGGCTGTTTTGGAGGGGTGTTGGGCTGCAACTCAAAAGAGGCCTTTGCGGTTATGCGGTTAACCGTTGGAGTATCAAACGACCTCCGAATTGCACGAAACTTGACAGGCGGTCTACCGGTGCTATACCAGGGCCACTTGGCAAGGCTCGGTCCATTCCAAGAACGTTTAACACCCACACACGAATAGAGACAAGAGGGGTGCACCGGTGCATGTGGGAGTGTCGGATTGCGAAACGGACAACGGGGAAAATGCGCGGATGCATGAGACAAACACGTATGCAAATGAGATGCACATGATGACATGATATGAGATGCATGACATGAATAAAATGCAAAACAAAAGACAAAACCCAACCACGGTGGGAATATCATATCACATAGCCGAAAATGGCAAGAGTTGGAGTTACAAAGATGGGAAGTTACATCCGGGGTGTTACAGTTGATTTGTGTCTTAAGGTGTTATTCCAGTACGAGCTCTATGATAGATCGAACGGAAAGAATAGCTTCATGTTATTTACTACACACTCTTGAATGGATCGATCAGAAAGGATAACTTTGAGGTGGTTTCGTACCCTACAATAATCTCTTCATTTGTTCTCCGCTATTAGTGACTTTGGAGTGACTCTTTGTTTCATGTTGAGGGATAGTTATATGATCCAGTTATGTTATTATTGTTGAGAGAATTTGCACTAGTGAAAGAATGAACCCTAGGCCTTGTTTCCTAGCATTGCAATACCGTTAACGCTCATTTTTACCACTTGTTACCTTGCTGTTTCTATATTTTCAGATTACAAATACTCATATTTATCATCCATATTACACTTGTATCACCATCTCTTCACCTAACTAGTGCACCTATACAATTTACCATTGTATTGGGTGTGTTGGGGACACAAGAGACTCTTTGTTATTTGGTTGCAGGGTTGTTTGAGAGAGACCATCTTCATCCTACGCCTCCCACGGATTGATAAACCTCAGGTCATCCACTTGAGGGAAATTTTCTACTGTCCTACAATCCTCTGCACTTCGAGGCCCAACAACGTCTACAAGAAGATGGTTGTGTAGTA
The DNA here is from genome assembly GCF_018294505.1 of Triticum aestivum. Taxonomy (NCBI): domain Eukaryota; kingdom Viridiplantae; phylum Streptophyta; class Magnoliopsida; order Poales; family Poaceae; genus Triticum; species Triticum aestivum. Next base: position 523,986,185 of record NC_057813.1, on the reverse strand, counting down.
GACATCAAGCTCTTTTCTGGCGCCGTTGCCAGGGAGGTGAGTGCTTGAAGGTATATCTTTAGATCCTGCAATCGAATATTTTAGTTTCTTGTTTTATCACTAGTTTAATCTATTAAAGAAAACTACAAAAAAATGGAATTGAGGGTGCCTCATATGCTTCATCTTTTTAATGTCTTCCGTGAAAATAAGGATTCTGATAATTGTGCTCAATTGCTAGAGGAAGAATGCATTAAAATGTTTGGTACAGAATCTTTGAATGATGAGCATGATTGCAATGTTGTTAGTACGAATTATTTGAATACCCATGATGCTAATGATATGCAAAGCTACAAGCTTGGGGAAGCTATGTTTGATAAAGATGATATTTTTTGTCCCCCAAGTTTTGATGAGCAAATTTATTATGATGAAAGCATGCCTCCTATTTATGATGATTATTGTGATGACATGTATGCTATAAAGAATAAAGATAACCATGAAACTTGTCATCTTGATTTTAATTTTCAATTGGATTATGCTTCACATGCTAGTTATTTTGTTGAGTTTGCTCCCACTACTATTGATGAGAATAAATGTGCTTATGTGGAGAGTAGTAAAATTTCTATGCAAGTAGATCATGAAAAGAATGCTTTATGTGCTGATTATATTGTTGAATTCATTCATGATGCTACGGAAAATTATTATGAGGGAGGAATATATGCTTGTAGGAGTTGCAATGATATCAAGTTTCCTCTCTATGTGCTTAAAGTTTTAAAGTTATGCTTGTTTTGCCTTCCTATGCTAGTTGATTATTGTTCCCATAAGTTGTTTGCTCACAAAATCCCTATGCATAGGAAGTGGGTTAGACTTAAATGTGTTAGTAATATGCTTCATGATGCTCTCTTTATGTTTCATTTCTAATCTTTTATGCGAGCATCATTGAAATCATCATGCCTAGCTAAAAGGCATTAAAGAAAATCGCTTGTTGGGAGACAACCCAATATTTACCTTTACTGTTTTTGTTTGTTCACATGATTATGCTACTGTAGTAATCATGTTCTATAGCTTTTGTTTCAATAAAGTGCCAAGTAATACCTTTAGGATAGCTTACGGTGATAGTTGTGTTGATCCTGCTGAAAATCAGAAACTTTTGCACCCAGTGAATTAGTTTTGATCATTCACGGAAACGTGCTTTTGATCTGATTCTTTTTGCTACGGATTGGTACACAAATTTCTCAGGTTTTCCTAATTTGGTAGAATTTTTGGAGTTACAGATTAATACAGACTGTTCTTTTTTTGAAAGATTCTGGTTTTTATGTGTTGTTTGCTTATTTTGATGAATCTATGAGTAGTATCGGAGGGTATGAACCATAGAGAAGTTGGAGTACAGTAGATATTAGACCAATATGAATTTAGAATTAGTTCACAACAGTACCTTAGTGGTGATTTATTTTCTTGCACTAACGGAGCTTACAAGTTTTCTGTTGAGTTTTGTGTTGTGAAGTTTTCAAGTTTTGGGTAAAGATTCGATGGACTATGGAATAAGGAGTGGTAAGATACTAAGCTTGGGGATGCCCAAGTCACCGCAAGGTAATATTCAAGGACAACCAAGAGCCTAAGCTTGGGTATGCCCCGGATGGCATCCCCTCTTCCGTCTTCATTCATCAGTAACTTTACTTGGAGCTATATTTTTATTCACCACATGATATGTGTTTTGCTTGGAGCGTCATTTTATTTTGTTAGTATTTGCTTGCTGTTATTTATAATAATGTTTTGAATCTATATTTTCAATAAAAATGTCAAGGATAGCCTTTACCATACTTATTTTGCAAGTATACATGTTGTTGTTTCAAAACAGAAAGTTTACCGCTGTTGCAAAAATTCCCTAGAAAAGTCAGAAAATGCTAAAATGTTGAAACTTTTTGCATATTTAGCTCTGATAAATATTCTATAGTGTGGTAGACTTTCATAATGTTTGGAGTTAGGGAAGTATGACGAATCTTGCATTCTTTACAGACTGTACTGTTTTGGCAGATTGCTGTTATGTTTGCATTGTTTGCATATGTTTGCTTGTTTAATGATTCTATTTGAGGATATGAGTATTAAATATGCAGAGGCATTTAGTATGCAATGTTGAATAATAATTTTAGTGACTTGTTACAGTATAAAATGATAAGGTTTTTTGCATTGGTTTATACTAGCTTATCTCACGAGTTCTTGTTGAGTTTGGTGTGGATGAAGCTTTCGAGATTTAGAAAACCGAGATATAAAAGGAATTAAGGAGACACAAAAGCTCAAGCTTTGGGATACCCAAGGCACCCCAATATAATATTCCAAGAAGTCTCAAGCATCTAAGCTTGGGGATGCCCCGGTAGGCATCCCACCTTTCTTCTTCAATAATTATCGATTAGTATCGGTTGAACCTAAGTTTTTGCTTCTTCACATGATGTGTGCCATCCTTGAAATGTCATTTTGTTTTGTTTTGCTTGCTGTTTGAATATAATACCAAGATCTTAAATTCTTAAATGTTAGAGAGTCTTCACATAGTTGCACAATTATTTGACTACTCATTGATCTTCACTTATATCTTTTGGAGTAGTTTGTCTTTTGCTCTAGTGCTTCACTTATATCTTTTTAGAGCACGGTGGTGGTTTTATTTTGAAGAAACAAATGAACTCTCATGCTTCACTTATATTATTTTGATAGTCTTAGAATAGCATGGTAATTTGCTTTGGTTATGAGTTTAGTCCTAATATGATGGGCATCCAAGATGGGTATAATAAAAACTTTCATATAAAGTGCATTGAATACTATGAGAAGTTTGATTCTTGATAATTGTTTTGAGATATAAAGGTGGTAATGTTAGAATCATGCTACTTGGGTAATTATGAAATTGATAAATACCTGTGTTAAAGTTGACAAGTCCCGTAGCATGCATGTATGGTGAATGATGTGTGACAAATTTGAAGCATGGGGTGTTCTTTGATTGCCTTCCTTATGAGTGGAGGTCAGGATCGCGCGATGGTTAACTCCTACCAACCCTTCCCCTAGGAGCATGCGTAGTAGTACTTTGCTTCGAGGGCTAATAAACTTTTGCAATAAGTATATGAGTTATGACTAATGTGTGTCCATGTATTATACGCACTCTTACCCTTCCACAATTTCCTAGCCTCTACGGCACCATGCATTGCCTTTCTCACCTTGAGAGTTGGTGCAAACTTCGCCGGTGCATCCAAACCCCGTGATATGATAAGCTCTATCACACATAAACCTCCTTATATCTTCCTCAAAACAGCCACCATACCTACCTATTATGGCATTTCCATAGCCATTCCGAGATATATTGCCATGCAACTTTCCATCGTTCCATTTATTATGACACGCTCCATCATTGTCATATTGCTTTTGCATGATCATGTAGTTGACATCGTATTTGTGGCAAGGCCACATTTATAATTCTTTCATACGTGTCGCTCTTGATTCATTGCATATCCTGGTACACCGCCGGAGGCATTCACATAGAGTCATATTTTGTTCTAAGTATTGAGTTGTAATTCTTGAGTTGTAATTAAATAAAAGTGTGATGATCTTCATTATTAGAGCATTGTCCCTAGTGAGGAAAGGATGATGGAGGTTATGATTCCCCCACAAGTCGGGATGAGACTCCGGACTTTATGAAAAATAAAAGAGGCCAAAGATGCCCAAATAAAAATAAGAGGCCAAAGAAGCCCATCAAAATAAAAAAAAGAGAAAAAAAATGAGAGAAAAAGAGAGAAGGGACAATGTTACTATCCTTTTTCCACACTTTTGCTTCAAAGTAGCACCATGATCTTCATGATAGAGAGTCTCCTATGTTGTCACTTTCATATACTAGTGGGAGTTTTTCATTATAGAACTTGGCTTGTATATTCCAATTATGGGCTTCCTCAAAATGCCCTAGGTCTTCGTGAGCAAGCAGGTTGGATGCACACCCACTTAGTTTCTTTTGTTGAGCTTTCATCCATTTATTGCTCTAGTGCATCCGTTGCATGGCAATCCCTACTCCTCGCAATGACATACATTGATGGGCATGTCCATAGCCCATTTATTAGCCGCGTCAATATGAGACTTTCTCTTTTTTTGTCTTCTCCACACGACCTCCATAATCACATTCTATTCCACCCATAGTGCTATATCCATGGCTTACGCTCATGTATTGCGTGAGGGTTAAAAAAGCTGAAGCGCGTTAAAAAGTATGAACCAATAGCTTGGCTGAAACCGGGGTTGTGCATGATGGGAGTATTTTGTGTGACGAAAATGAAGCATAGCCTAACAATATGATTTTTTGTAGGGATAAGCTTTCTTTGGCTATGTTATTTTGATAAGACATGATTACTTGTTAGTATGCTTGAAGTATTACTATTTTTATGTCAATAGTAAACTTTGATTTTGAATCATTTGGATCTGAACATTCATGCCACAATAAATAAAATTACTTTGAGAAATATGTTAGGTAGCATTCCACATCAAAAATTCTATTTTTATCATTTACCTACTCAAGGACGAGCAGGAATTAAGCTTGGGGATGCTTGATATGTCTCCAACATATCTATAATTTTTTATTGTTCCATGCTATTATATTACCCGTTTTGGATGTTTGATGGGCTTTACTATGCACTTTTATATTATTTTTGGGACTAACCTATTAACCGGAGGCCCAACCCACATTGCTATTTTTTTGCCTATTTCAGTGTTTCGCAGAAAAGGAATATCAAATGGAGTCCAAACAGAATGCAACCTTCGGGAGAATTATTTTTGGAACAAATGCAATCCAGGAGACTTGGAGTAGACGTCAGGGAAGCAACAAGGTGGTCATGAGGGTTCAGGGCACGCCCTACCCCCCTGGGCGCGCCCCACCGTCGTGGGCCCCTCGTGGCTCCCCTGACCGACTTCTTTCGCCTATATATATATATATATATATATATATATATATCCATATACCCCGAAAACATCTAGGAGCACCATAGATCAGGAGTTCCGCCGCGGCAAGCCTCTGTAGCCACCAAAAACCAATCGGGACCCTGTTCCGGCACCCTACCGGAGGGGGGATCCATCACCGGTGCCCATCTTCCTCATCCCGGCACTCTGCATGACGAGGAGGGAGTAGTTCACCCTCGGGGCTGAGGGTATGTACCAGTAGCTATGTGTTTGATCTCTCTCTCTCTCATGTTCTTGATTTCGCACGAGCTTGATGTACCGCGAGCTTTGCCACTATAGTTGGATCTTATGATGTTTATCTCCCTCTACTCTCTTGTAATGGATTGAATTTGCCCTTTGAAGTTATCTTATTGGATTGAGTCTTTAAGGATTTGAGAACACTTTATGTATGTCTTGCATGTGCTTATCTATGGTGACAATGGGATATCACGTGACCTACTTGATGTATGTTTTTGTGACCAACTTGCGGGATTAGTGACCTTGTGAACTTATGCATAGGGGTTGGCACACGTTTTCGTCTTGACTCTCCGGTAGAAACTTTGGGGCACTCTTTGAATTACTTTGTATTGGTTGAATAGATGAATTTGAGATTGTGTGATGCATATCCTATAATCATACCCACGGATACTTGAGGTGACATTGGGGTATCTAGGTGACATTAGGGTTTTGGTTGATTTGTGTCTTAAGGTGTTATTCTAGTACAAACTCTATGATAGATCGAACGGAAAGAATAGCTTCGTGTTATTTTACTATGGACTCTTGAATAGATCGATCAGAAAGGATAACTTTGAGGTGGTTTTGTACCCTACAATAATCTCTTCGTTTGTTCTCCGCTATTAGTGACTTTGGAGTGACTCTTTGTTGCATGTTGAGGGGTAGTTATATGATCCAGTTATGTTATTATTGTTGAGAGAACTTGCACTAGTGAAAGTATGAACCCTAGGCCTTGTTTCCCTACATTGCAACACCGTTTACGCTCATTTTTACCACTTGTTACCTTGCTGTTTTTATATTTTCAGATTACAAATACTCATATCTATCATCCATATTGCACTTGTATCACCATCTCTTCGCCAAACTAGTGCACCTATACAATTTGGCATTGTATTGGGTGTGTTGGGGACACAAGAAACTCTTTGTTATTTGGTTGCAAGGTTGTTTGAGAGAGACCATCTTCATCCTACACCTCCCACGGATTGATAAACCTTAGGTCATCCACTTGAGGGAAATTTGCTACTGTCCTACAAACCTCTGCACTTGGAGGTCCAACAACGTCTACAAGAAGAAGGTTGTCTAGTAGACATCACCTGGCGAGGGTAAGGAGTTCCACGTCTGCATCAACATCCCCGGGCTCAACAGAGACGCGTCTCGATCGGTAGCTCATGTGGCCGTCTCGTGTCGGCCGATGTGGGGGTCCGCCTCACAGCTACGTCTGCATGCATTTTGGCCTGACGGGTGTGGCTGAGGCGTTCTAGCACTGCATGAGGGATGCTCGGACGGACTGTAAGGTTAGGCACCAGGTGCTCCTGGCGGAGATGGAGGAGCACCTTCGGGAGCCTTCCGGTCTCTCCAAGTATCTCGAGGCTCGGCACCGGAGCGGCTCATGAGGAACGGCTTCAGTGGCACGTGTTTTTTTGGCTACTTCAACACCTCTTCACCAACGATACTAGGTGACATCTCTCTAGTTCATTCAGTCTGGGGGTGCCCCTCTGGCTGCATCATACCCGAGGCGTGTGGGTCCATCCCTACGGCGTGTATCCCTTCTGCATCTATTAGAGCTAGTTACAATCCTTTGCAATCTATCTTTGAATTATTGACTGCCTGACCGACACTTCGTTGCTAAGAATGTCTCGCGCCCTTGCAGGCCCTCCCACGACCGCCTCATGATTAAGGACTAGCACATTGTCTGTGCTCGGGTCCGTCCCTATAGCGTCGCTAAACCCAAGTAGCTGACCTATGGCTCACGGGCTAGCCCCGTGTACGTCACCTCCCATGGCTCTTGGTGCCTTGTTCTCGCATGAGATAATCGTGGGTGGATGAGTGAGGGCGAGCGACCTGGTGCCCCCGTGGCCATGGGAACCGCGCACCGGCTGTTTTTCTTCAGGATCTTTGCATGAGAAGACTGGGCACGGCGTCTATGCTCGGGTCTGTCCCTGCGGCGTCAATAAATCCAGCGGCTGAGCTCTGTCTGGTGGGCCGGTCTTGTTCACGTCACCTGCTGGGGTCGTTGGTGTCTGGCCTTCTCATGCAATAACCTTAGGAAACTCATTTAGTGCAGGCTGCCTAACCATCTCACAGGACCAATCCAAGCATCCCTAATCAATACCAGGCGCAACACGCCTTGAGGTAGGGCCTCATGAGTCCCGCACTGGCTCACGGGTGCCCATATACACCTCCTCCAGCCCTGCCGTGCAAGCCACGTGTCAGGGCGGGGCTACACACGCCCCGGGGGCTCTCCTTAGAGGGAGCCCCGTCCCACGCACCAGTGGAAGCACCATGCTCCGTGCTAGCCGTCGACACTGCCGAGGAGCGGCTATGCCCGTGCAAGAGTGGAAGCGCTATGCTCCGCGCTGGTGATAAACAACTGGGGTGGCATCACGGCCGCATTAACCTCAGGGAGCCTCCAGGCTCAGTGACTAGCCTCACCATGCTGCTCTCCCTCGGGAAGGTAACGCGAGGGGGCTGGGCACGGGGGTTACGCTCAGGTCACGCCTGGCGTACCCCACCTAGCCAGGCCTCACTGGCCTGGTCTTCGCGCACCCATCCCAAGCGAGAGCTCGGCGAGGAAAATGTATGATGGTCTGTTCGTACGTCAAGGGGGATTCCTGAGCATCGCATCTCAGGAGCTTAACTGGTCATGTAGCCCCTCACCTCTTGGGCTCGTCCTAGTGATCCGGACGACTCAACAATGGCTGAGGTGCCGGGCCCGGCCCTGCCAACATAGAACGCCAAGACTTGGCCGTCACCCTTCTTTTTCAAGCCGTTCGCTTGTCAAGGGGGACTCCTGAGCATCGCGTCACAGGAGCCTAACTGGTCACATAGCCCCTCACCTCTTGGGCTCGTCCTGGTGATCGGGACGACTCAACGACGGCTGAGGCATGCGCGGGGCCGGGCCCTGCCGACGTAGAACACCAAGGCTTGCCCTGCATCCTTTCCTAAGCTGTTCGCATGTCAAGGAGGACTCCTGAGCATCGCGACTCAGGAGCCTAACTGGTCACGTAGCCCCTCATCTCTTGGGCTTGTCCTGGTGATCCGGACGACTCAATGCCGGCTGAGGTACGCGCGGGGCTGGGCTCTACCGACGCAGAACAACAAAGCAAAGAAAAAGCTGAAGGAGCATAATCTAGTTATTACAAGACATATTGTTCCAAGCAAATAGTTTTAAATGCCTCCCCGAGGCATGTTGCATGGTACATGACGGACAGGGAAGAGTAGAATCGCCGGGCCACCTCCTCAAACTTGGGCGTGACCGCTGCCCGCCAGTAGGGCCTCATCGCCAGGCGCGTCACCCGTTCCACCGGCTTCAGTCGGAGGACCAATGACCAGGTACTTGCTCAGCATGGCGTCCACGAAGCCCTTCACGGCAGCAACAGCAGCATCCTGGGGGTCGGCGTCCACCGGAGTAAGGAAGGAGGAGAGGTTGAAGCTGGCATCCTGGAGATAAAGATGACTGAAGACGCACGTCAGAGCCGAGGAAGAAAGTGAGCACGCCTCGCTTTCCACCAAGGAGGCAAACCCGTCGATGGCATTTTCAAGCACCGCCACGACTTCAGGCATTAGAGCAGCAGGGCTCTCCCTCGGGGTCGTCACCATCGCCTTCTTCGAGGGATCATCTCCAGAAAGGGCCTTTTGGGCCTTGTGGAAGTGTGCCTCAAGGGACGAAAGGCTGTCGCGCTCCATGGCGGCCACCTTATTTACCTTGGCGAGGGCCGCTTGGGCTGCCTCCACCTCCTCCTTCAGCTTCATCAGGCGGCCGCAGTCTCCAACCTGCTCTAAGGCCGTCTTTTCTTCACCTTGGCGTCTTGGTTGGCGACGACAGCTTCCTGGGCCTTCAGCTTCTCCGGGCGCTCCTGGAGCTGGCTGGCCTGGGCAGCCTGCCGGTCCTGGAGAGCTTTCAGACCAGCCTCTGCCAAGTGGCACCGGTCCTCAGCTTCTGTGGCCTCCTGCCGTGCCAGGTCGCGCTCCATGGTGGCCACCTCGAGCGCCTTCTGGGCTTCCTCTGTAGAGCCCGAGGCCGCGAACAGATGCATCAGCCTTGAGCCAACCAGAGATCAGCCCCAGGCGTCCCTGCGGCGAACGACGATCCATGCCCTGAAGTTAACCCTGGAGGAGGTCCAGCGCCACCCTTGCCTCTTCCAGGGTCCCGGAGGGAGCAGGAGCACCATGACTCGGCCACGTGCTGGGCAAGGGAGGAGACGCCCTCGGCGCTAAGGCAGAAGAAACCTCAGCCTCAGGAAGGACCGGGGGCTCCGGAGGCTGGTTGTCCTCAGCAGCCGTGGCAAGGCTGGGTGCCGGAGGAGTCAGGCCTGCCGAGGGTGCAGGCACCTCCTAAGGACTGGCATCCACATCCTCCGGAGATGGTGTCACCCTGGAGCTGTGGGGGCAGCGACACTTTTCTTCAACAGGGTCGCGGTGGCCGCTTCATCGCTTGCGGCCGCAGCAACCTCCGTACCCTCCTTCTGCTTCTTCGACGGCAGCTACCTAATGACAGGAGAAGACGCTCAGTACCACTTCAAGAACCAACAAGCAGGGTTAAGGGAGAGACTTACTGGTCGACGAAGGCATAGCTCCTCTTCATGCTCAGCAGCGGGCGCTGGGGTGGAGTAGCTGCTGCCGAGCTCTTGGGAGCAGGAGAACTTGCGGTTGGCGCCGCCCGGGACGGTGTTGGCGAAGGTGGGTTGCTGCCCGGAGGAATCAACACGGACCTGCTTTTCTTCATGACCGCTCGCTTGGGATGCTTCGAGGAGGCTACCCCAGACCTCGTGGTGACTCCTGAAGGGCACGACACCTCCACCACCGGGGGCTCGTCATCATCATCATTGTCAGGAAGGTCGTGCAGGAGCTCTCTTCGCTCCGGGGCAGAGGATTGTTCCACAATATTGTCCTCGGTAGCCTCCGAGGATTGGCCGTTGGAGGACGAGTGCACCAAGGTAGTAGGCGGCAGGGAAGGCTCCAGCCACACAAAACCCAAGCTCGTCAAAGATAGGCATGGCCGCGACAACCACCTCGTCGTCATCAGGGCAGTACAGCGGAAGCCAGTCTTCCGGAGGGTCGCTCGGGTCCTTCCCCGTCAGGTAGAGCAACACCTTGTTCAGCTCCTCCTCAGGAAGGGGATCTTGGCGCAGGCGGATTTTGTTGTCATCACCACCGAGCTTCCATAAGGTCCGGGGGCGGTCTTGAAGCGGCGTGATGCGGCGCTTCAGGAACTCCCTGATGAGCATGGCCCCCGTCAGCTTCACGCTCTTTAGCTCCTTATCCATCTTCTTCATGAACAGCGTCAGGGAAGGGTCGGTAATCTTCTCAGAACGCCACCACTTCTCCGCAACCAGGAATGTGGTCGGCAGCTTCAGCGAGCTCTGGGAGCTCTTGGCATCCATCAAAACCCACCTCTTCACGGCATACTCCACCTTCTACCCGGCGCGGGAGATTGCATTACCACCCCGCGCTGCAATGAAGCAGATGCACCCAACCGGATTGTCGCCGGTTTTGCGAAGGTAGAAGAAATGGCTGAACAGGGCAAGTAAGGGCATCACCCCCACAAAAGCCACACAATAAAAGGAAAAAAGGGACATAAGGAGGATGGAGCTGGCATGGATGTGGAGCGTGTGAAGACCATAGTGGTGAAGGATGGCGAAGAAGAAGCGAGAGAATGGAGGTACCAGCCCCGAGTAGACGTTGTGCATGAAGTAAGGGAAGAAGTTGCTGCCTGTTGGCTCCGATGCAGCGGTGGCGACCCGGAGCGCTGTCTTCTTCCACTCATTGTCGTCGCTCGCCGTCAGGAGGAGTGTGGTTTGGAGCTTCTCCCAGGTCACGCAGGGCGCTGATACGTCTCCAACGAATCTATAATTTTTGATTGTTCCATGCTATTATATTACTTCTTTTGGATGTTTATGGGCTTTATTTTACACATTTATATCATTTTTGGGACTAACCTACTAACCTGAGGCCCAACCCGTATTGCTGTTTTTTTGCCTATTTCACTATTTTGAAGAAAAGGAATATCAAACGGAGTCCAAACGGAATGAAACCTTCGGGAGCGTGATTTTTGGAATGAACGTGATCCAGAGCACTTGGAGTGCAAGTCAAGAAGCAGCCGAGGTGGCCACGATAGGGAAGGGAGCGCCCACCCCTACAGGGCGTGCCCCCCTGTCTCGTGGGCCCCTCGGGCGACCACCGACGTACTTCTTCCTCCTATATAAGCCTACGTACCCCGAAAACATCCAGGGAGCAACCGAAACACAATTTCCACCGCCGTAACCTTCTATATCCGTGAGATCCCATCTTGGAGCCTTCGCTGGCGCTCCGCCGGAGGGGGGATCGACCATGGAGGGCTTCTACATCAATACCATAGCCCTTCCGATGAGTTGTGAGTAGTTTACCATAGACCTTCGGGTCCATAGTTATTAGCTAGATGGCTTCTTCTCTCTTTTTGGATCTCAATACAATGTTCTCCCCCTCTCTTGTGGAGATCTATTTGATGTAATCTCTTTTTGCGGTGTGTTTGTCAAGATCTGATGAATTGTGGGTTTATGATCAAGTTTATCTATGAGAAATATTTGAATCTCCTCTCAATTCTTGTATGTATGATTGAGTTATCTTTGCAAGTCCCTTCGAATTATCAGTTTGGTTTGCCCTACTAGATTGATCTTTCTTGCCATGGGAGAAGTGCTTAGCTTTGGGTTCAATCTTGCGGTGACCTTACCCAGTGTCAGAAAGGGTTGCAAGGCACGTATTGTATTGTTGCCATCGAGGATAAAAAGATGGGGTTTATATCATATTGCATGAGTTTATCCCTCTACATCATGTCATCTTGCTTAATGTGTTACTCTGTTCTTTATGAACTTAATATTCTAGATGCAGGTAGGAGTCGGTCGATGTGTGGAGTAATAGTAGTAGATGCAGGCAGGAGTCGGTCTACTTGTCGCGGGCGTGATGCCTCTATACATGATCATGCCTAGATAATCTCATAATTATTCGCTTTTCTATCAATTGCTCGACAGTAATTTGTTCACCCACCGTAATACTTATGCTATGTTGAGAGAAGCCTCTAGTGAAACCTATGGCCCCCGGGTCTACCTTTTATTGTATTTGCTTTCAATCTACTTTTATTTGCATCTTTTACTTTTTGCATCTATAATATAAAATACCAAAAATATATTTATCTTATCATACTATCTCTATCAGATCTCACTGTCGCATGTGGCCGTGAAGGGATTGACAATCCCTTTATTGTATTGGTTGCGAGTTCTTGGTATGTTTGTGTAGGTGCATGGGACTTTTGAGGAGCCTCCTACTGGATTGATACCTTGGTTCTCAAAAACTGAGGGAAATACTTACGCTACTATTGCTGCATCACCCTTTTCTCTTTGAGGAAAACCAACGCAAGCTCAAGACGTAGCAAGAAGGATTTCTGGCACCGTTGCCGGGGACGTCTTCACTCAAGTCAAGACATACCAAGTACCCATAACAAACCTATCTCCCTCGCATTTTCATTACTTGCCATTTGCCTCTCGTTTTCCTCTCCCCCACTTCACCCTTGCCGTTTTATTTGCCATCTCTTTCCCAATCTTCCCCTATCTTTCGCTTGCCTTTTCTCCGTTTGCTCGTGTCTCGGTTCGTTTACCTCATCGTTATGCCTAGTCCCCCTATCCTTATTATTACTCCCGAACATGAAATTCTCAATTTTAAGCAAAGGGAGGGAGAAAATTTAAAGGATGCTTGGCATAGAATTTGCAATGCTCAAAATAGATCTACTAGGAAGCTTTCTACTTCCGTTCTTCTCCGCAATCTTTATGTAGGCATCACTCCTTGGAATAGATGTGTTCTTGATACTATTGCCGCAGGCGATTTCTTGAGTAGCCATATGTTTGATGCTTATAATGGTATGTTAGATTTGTTTGGCCCACCACCTCTTTTGGTTAATGGAACTATTTTAACTTTAGAACACATTATGCAACGGCTTGATATTATTGAAAATAAAATTGCCATTGTTGAGTTGATTTTAAATTTGGATAAAAAGATTCATAATTATATCACCCAATATGGATCTAGGGTTGGAGTTACTTTGGAAGATCTTAAAGAGAAAGAACCTATAGTTAATGAAAAATTAGATTTAGATTCCGCTAGAATTGGTAAACTTGAGGATATAAATACCAACTTAGGTTCGGCATTTTCTTCTATGAAAAACACTCCAAAAACCCATACCAAAACTGCCAAGTTTATTTATGTTCCTAAAAATAAGGTTGAATCTTCTAGTAAGGGAGACGCGGATCTCAAATCCATAAGTGTTCATCCCAATTGTCTCTCTATCATTAAGGAACCTTTTGCTACAAATGAATTTCTTGAATTTTTGCCTAAAGCTTTAATCATTGCTAAAAAGGGAGAAACCCCTAAAAATTATAAGTGCTCTATCGAGGATTTAAGTGCCAAAGATGGCACTACTTAGATCTATCTTCGCTTTTATGCCTAGCTAGGGGCATTAAACGATAGCGCTAGTTGGGAGGCAACCCAATTTTCTTTGTGTTTTTTTGTTTTTGTTCCTGTTTAGTAATAAATTTTGCATCTACTTTATGTTTAGATGTGTTTTTATGTTTTAATTAGTGTTTGTGCCAAGTAGAACCTATAGGATAACCTATGATGATAGTTGATTTGATTCTGCTGAAAAACAGAAACTTTGCGCTCACGAGAAAAAATTCAATAAATCACAGAAACGTGCTTTTGAATTGATTCATTTTGATGCTGATCAATAAATAAATTGTCCAGTACTTCCTATTTTGGTAGGAGTTTTAGAGTTCCATAAGTTTGAGTTAGTTACAAATTGCTACCGACTGTTCTGTTTTTGACAGATTCTGTTTTTCGTGTGTTGTTTGCTTATTTTGATGCATCTATGGCTAGTAAAATAGTTTATAAACCATAGAGAAGTTAGAATACAGTAGGTTTAACACCAAAATAAATAAATAAATAGTTCATTACAGTACCTTATGTGGTGGTTTTGTTTTCTTTCACTAACGGAGCTTATAAGATTTCCTGTTGAGTTTTGTGTTGTGAAGTTTTGAAGTTTTGGGTAAAGCTTTTATGGACTATGGAATAAGGAGTGGCAAAAGCCTAACCTTGGGGATGCCCATGGCACCCCAAGATATTCAAGAATAGCCAAAAGCCTAAGCTTGGGGATGCCCCGGGAAGGCATCCCCTCTTTCGTCTTTGTTCATTGGTAACTTTACTTGGAGCTATATTTTTATTCGCCAAATGATATGTGTTTTTCTTAGAGCGTCGTGTATTATACTAGCCTTTGCTTTTTAGTTTACCACAATCATCCTTGCTGTACACACCTTTTGGGAGAAGCCTACTTTATTAGAATTTGCAAGAATACTCTATGTGCTTCGCTTATATCTTTTGAGCTTGATAGTTTTTGCTCTAGTGCTTCACTTATATTATTTTGTCAGGGCACGGCGGTGGCACAATTTTTAAGAAATTGCTAGTCTCTCATGCTTCACTTATATTATTTTGAGAGTCTTTCAGAACAGTATGGTATTTTCTTTGGTTAAATATTTGGTCCTAGAATGATGAGCATCCAAGTTGGGTATAATAAAAACTATCATAGGAAGTGAATTGGATGCTATGATCAATTTGGTACTTGATAATTATTTTGAGATATGGAGGTAGTGATATTAAAGTCATGCTAGTTGGGTGATTATGAATTTAAAGAATGCTTGTGTTGAAGTTAGAAAGTCCCGTAGCATGCACGTATGGTTAAAGTTGTGCAACAAATTTGAAACATGAAGTGTACCTGGCTTGTGCATCCTTATGAGTGGCGGTCGGGGACGAGCGATGGTCTTTTCATACCAATCTATCACCCTAGGAGCATGCACGTAGTGCTTGATTTTTGATGACTTCTAAATTTTTGCAATAAGTATATGAGTTTCTTTTGACTAATGTTGAGTCCATGGATTATACGCACTTTTACCTTTCCACCATTGCTAGCCTCTTCGGTACCGTGCATTGCCCTTTCTCACCTTGAGAGTTGGTGCAAACTTCGCCTGTGCATCCAAACCCCGTAATACGATACGCTCTATCACACATAAACCTCCTTATATCTTCCTCAAAACAGCCACCATACTTGCCTATTATGGCATTTCCATAGCCATTCCGAGATATATTGCCATGCAACTTTCCACCGTTCCATTCATCATCATCATGACATACTTTACTTTTGTCATATTGCCATTGCATGATCATGTAGTTGACATCGTATTTGTGGCAAAGCCACCATGCATTATTTTTCATACATGTCACTCTTGATTCATTGCCCCATCCCGGTACACCGCCGGAGACATTCATATAGAGTCATATCTTGTTCTAGTTTTGAGTTGTAATTCATATGTTGCAATCAATGAAAGTGTGATGATCATCATTATTAGAGCATTGCCCAAAAAAAGTCCAAAAAAAGAAAGGACAAAGAAAAAAAGGAAAAAAAGAACGAAAAAAAAGAAAATAAATAACAAGGGCAATGTTACTATCTCTTTTTCCACACTTGTGCTTCAAAGTAGCACCTTGTTCTTCATGTAGTGAGTCTCATATATTGTGCTTCAAAGTAGCACCATGTTTTTCATATAGTGAGTCTCATAGGTTGTCTTTTTCATACTAGTGGGAATTTTTCGTTATAGAACTTGTCTTGTATATTCCTATGATGGGCTTCCTCAAATGCCCTAGGTCTTCTTGAGCAAGCAAGTTGGATGCACACCCACTTGTTTTCTTTTGTTGAGCATTCATTTATAGCTCTAGTGCATCCGTTGCATGGCAATCCCTACTCCTCATGTTGACATCAATTGATGGGCATCTCCATAGCCCGTTGATTATCCTCGTCAATGTGAGACTTTCTCTTTTTTGTTGTCTTCTCCACACAATCCCCATCATCATATGCCATTCCACCCATAGTGCTATATCCATGGCTCACGCTCATGTATTGCGTGAAGGTTGAAAAAGTTTGAGATTATTTAAGTATGAAACAGTTGCTTGGCTTAACATCGGGGGTATAGAATTTGGCAAAAAACTTTGTGTGACGAAAATGAAGCATAGCCTAACTATATGATTTTGTAGGGATGAACTTTCTTTTGCAATGTTATTTTGAGAAGAGATGATTACTTTGATTAGTATGCTTGAAGTGTTACTATTTCTTCTATCAATATGAACTTTTATTTTGAATCATTTGAATCTGAACATTCATGACACAATAAATAAAATTACATTGATAATTATGCTAGGTAGCATTTCACATCAAAAATTCTGTTTTTATCATTTACCTACACGAGGACGAGCAGGAATTAAGCTTGGGGATGCTTGATATGTCTCCAATGTATCTATATTTTTTGATTGTTCCATGCTATTATATTACCCCTTTTGGATGTTTATGGGCTTTATTTTACACATTTATATCATTTTTGGGACTAACCTACTAACCGGAGGCCCAACCCGTATTGCTGTTTTTTTTGCCTATTTCAGTATTTTGAAGAAAAGGAATATCAAATGGAGACCAAACGGAATCAAACCTTCGGGAGCGTGATTTTTGGAACGAACGTGATCCAAAGGACTTGGAGTGCAAGTCAAGAAGCAGCCGAGGCGGCCACGAGAGGGTAGGGCGCGCCCACCCCTACAGGGCACCCCCCTGTCTCGTGGGCCCCTCGAGCGGCCATCGACGTACTTCTTCCTCCTATATAAGCCTACATACCCCGAAAACATCCAGGGAGCAACCGAAACACAATTTCCACCGCCGTAACCTTCTGTATCCGCAAGATGCCATCTTGGAGCCTTCACCGGCTCTCCGCTAGAGGGGGAATCGACCACAGAGGGCTTCTACATCAACACCATAGCCCTTCCGATAAGTTTACCACAGACCTTCGGGTCCATAGTTATTAGCTAGACGGCTTCTTCTCTCTTTTTGGATCTCAATACAATGTTCTCCCCCTCTCTTGTGGAGATCTATTCGATGTAATCTCTTTTTGTGGTGTGTTTGTCGAGATCCGATGAATTGTGGGTTTATAATCAAGTTTATCTATGAGAAATATTTGAATCTCCTCTGAATTCTTTTATGTATGATTGAGTTATCTTTGCAAGTCCCTTCGAATTATCAGTTTGGTTTGGCCTACTAGATTGATCTTTCTTGCCATGGGAGAAGTGCTTAGCTTTGGGTTCAATCTTGCGGTGACCTTACCCAGTGTCAGAAAGGGTTGCAAGGCACGTATTGTATTGTTGCCATCGAGGATAAAAAGATGGGGTTTATATCATATTGCATGAGTTTATCCCTCTACATCATGTTATCTTGCTTAATGCGTTACTCTGTTCTTTATGAACTTAATACTCTAGATGCAGGTAGGAGTCGGTCGATGTGTGGAGTAATAGTAGTAGATGCAGGCAGGAGTCGGTCTACTTGTCGCGGGCATGATGCCTCTATACATGATCATGCCTAGATAATCTCATAATTATTCGCTTTTCTATCAATTGCTCGACAGTAATTTGTTCACCCACCGTAATACTTATGCTATGTTGAGAGAAGCCTCTAGTGAAACCTATGGCCCCCGGGTCTACCTTTTATTGTATTTACTTTCAATCTACTTTTATTTGCATCTTTTACTTTTTGCGTCTATAATATAAAATAACAAAAATATATTTATCTTATCATACTATCTCTATCAGATCTCACTATCGCATGTGGCCGTGAAGGGATTGACAATCCCTTTATTGTATTGGTTGCGAGTTCTTGGTATGTTTGTGTAGGTGCGTGGGACTTTTGAGGAGCCTCCTACTGGATTGATACCTTGGTTCTCAAAAACTGAGGGAAATACTTACGCTACTATTGCTGCATCACCCTTTCCTCTTTGAGGAAAACCAACGCAAGCTCCAGACGTAGCAAGAAGGATTTCTGGCACCGTTGCCGGGGACGTCTTCACTCAAGTCAAGATATACCAAGTACCCATCACAAACCTATCTCCCTCGCATTTACATTACTTGCCATTTCCCTCTCATTTTCCTCTCCCCCACTTCACCCTTGCCGTTTTATTTGCCCTCTCTTTCCCAATCTTCCCCTATCTTTCGCTTGCCTTTTTTCCGTTTGCTCGTGTCTCGGTTTGTTTACCTCGTCGTTATGGCTAGTCCCCCTATCCTTATTATTACTCCCGAACATGAAATTCTCAATTTTAAGCAAAGGGAGGGAGAAAATTTAAAGGATGCTTGGCATAGAATTTGCAATGCTCAAAATAGATCTACTAGGAAGCTTTCTACTTCCGTTCTTCTCCGCAATCTTTATGTAGGCATCACTCCTTGGAATAGATGTGTCCTTGATACTGTTGCCGGAGGTGATTTCTTGAGTAGCCATATGTTTGATGCTTATAATGCTATGTTAGATTTGTTTGGCCCACCACCTCTTTTGGTTAATGGAACTGTTTTAACTTTAGAACACATTATGCAACGGCTTGATATTATTGAAAATAAAATTGCCATTGTTGAGTTGATTTAAAATTTGGATAAAAAGATTCATAATTATATCACCCAATATGGATCTAGGGTTGGAGTTACTTTGGAAGATCTTAAAGAGAAAGAACCTATAGTTAATGAAAAATTAGATTTAGATTCCGCTAGAATTGGTAAACTTGAGGATATAATTACCAACTTAGGTTCGGCATTTTCTTCTATGAAAAACACTGCAAAAACCCATACCAAAACTTCCAAGTTTATTTATGTTCCTAAAAATAAGGTTGAATCTTCTAGTAAGGGAGACGCGGATCTCAAATCTATAAGTGTTCATCCCAATTGTCTCTCTATCATTAAGGAACCTTTTGCTACAAATGAATTTCTTGAATTTTTGACTAAAGCTTTAATCATTGCTAAAAAGGGAGAAACCCCTAAAAATTATAAGTGCTCTATCGAGGATTTAAGTGCCAAAGATGGCACTACTTAGATCTATCTTCGCTTTTATGCCTAGCTAGGGGCATTAAACGATAGCGCTAGTTGGGAGGCAACCCAATTTTCTTTGTGTTTTTTTGTTTTTGTTCCTGTTTAGTAATAAATTTTGCATCTACTTTATGTTTAGATGTGTTTTTATGTTTTAATTAGTGTTTGTGCCAAGTAGAACCTATAGGATAACCTATGATGATAGTTGATTTGATTCTGCTGAAAAACAGAAACTTTGTGCTCACGAGAAAAAATTCAATAAATCACAGAAACGTGCTTTTGAATTGATTCATTTTGATGCTGATCAATAAATAAATTGTCCAGTACTTCATATTTTGGTAGGAGTTTTAGAGTTCCATAAGTTTGAGTTAGTTACAAATTGCTACCGACTGTTCTGTTTTTGACAGATTCTGTTTTTCGTGTGTTGTTTGCTTATTTTGATGCATCTATGGCTAGTAAAATAGTTTATAAACCATAGAGAGGTTAGAATACAGTAGGTTTAACACCAAAATAAATAAATAATTAGTTCATTACAGTACCTTATGTGGTGGTTTTGTTTTCTTTCACTAACGGAGCTTATAAGATTTCCTGTTGAGTTTTGTGTTGTGAAGTTTTGAAGTTTTGGGTAAAGCTTTTATGGACTATGGAATAAGGAGTGGCAAAAGCCTAACCTTGGGGATGCCCATGGCACCCCAAGATATTCAAGAATAGCCAAAAGCCTAAGCTTGGGGATGCCCCGGGAAGGCATCCCCTCTTTCGTCTTCGTTCATTGGTAACTTTACTTGGAGCTATATTTTTATTCGCCAAATGATATGTGTTTTTCTTAGAGCATTGTGTATTATATTAGCCTTTGCTTTTTAGTTTACCACAATCATCCTTGCTGTACACACCTTTTGGGAGAAGCCTACTTTATTATAATTTGCTAGAATACTATATGTGCTTCGCTTATATCTTTTGAGCTTGATAGTTTTTGCTCTAGTGCTTCACTTATATTATTTTGTCAGGGCACGGCGGTGGCACAATTTTGAAGAAATTGCTAGTCTCTCATGCTTCACTTATATTATTTTGAGAGTCTTTTAGAACAGCATGGTATTTTCTTTGGTTAAATATTTGGTCCTAGAATGATGAGCATCCAAGTTGGGTATAATAAAAACTATCATAGGAAGTGAATTGGATGCTATGATCAATTTGGTACTTGATAATTATTTTGAGATATGGAGGTAGTGATATTAAAGTCATGCTAGTTGGGTGATTATGAATTTAAAGAATGCTTGTGTTGAAGTTAGAAAGTCCCGTAGCATGCACGTATGGTTAAAGTTGTGCAACAAATTTGAAACATGAAGTGTACCTGGCTTGTGCATCCTTATGAGTGGCGGTCGGGGACGAGCGATGGTCTTTTCATACCAATCTATCACCCTAGGAGAATGCACGTAGTGCTTGATTTTTGATGACTTCTAAATTTTTGCAATAAGTATATGAGTTTCTTTTGACTAATGTTGAGTCCATGGATTATACGCACTTTTACCTTTCCACCATTGCTAGCCTCTTCGGTACCGTGCATTGCCCTTTCTCACCTTGAGAGTTGGTGCAAACTTCGCCGGTGCATCCAAACCCCGTAATATGATACGCTCTATCACACATAAACCTCCTTATATCTTCCTCAAAACAGCCACCATACCTGCCTATTATGGCATTTCCATCGCCATTCCGAGATATATTGCCATGCAACTTTCCACCGTTCCGTTCATCATCATCATGACATACTTTACTTTTGTCATATTGGCATTGCATGATCATGTAGTTGACATCGTATTTGTGGCAAAGCCACCATGCATTATTTTTCATACATGTCACTCTTGATTCATTGCCCCATCCCGCTACACCGCCGGAGACATTCATATAGAGTCATATCTTGTTCTAGTTTCAAGTTGTAATTCATATGTTGTAATCAATGAAAGTGTGATGATCATCATTATTAGAGCACTGCCCAAAAAAAAGTCCAAAAAAAGAAAGGACAAAGAAAAAAAAGGAAAAAAAGAAAGAAAAAAAAGAAAATAAATAACAAGGGCAATGTTACTATCTCTTTTTCCACACTTGTGCTTCAAAGTAGCACCTTGTTCTTCATGTAGTGAGTCTCATATATTGTGCTTCAAAGTAGCACCATGTTTTTCATATAGTGAGTCTCATAGGTTGTCTTTTTCATACTAGTGGGAATTTTTCGTTATAGAACTTGTCTTGTATATTCCTATGATGGGCTTCCTCAAATGCCCTAGGTCTTCGTGAGCAAGCAAGTTGGATGCACACCCACTTGTTTTCTTTTGTTGAGCATTCATTTATACCTCTAGTGCATCCGTTGCATGGCAATCCCTACTCCTCATGTTGACATCAATTGATGGGCATCTCCATAGCCCGTTGATTATCCTCGTTAATGTGAGACTTTCTCTTTTTTGTTGTCTTCTCCACACAATCCCCATCATCATATGCCATTCCACCCATAGTGCTATATCCATGGCTCACGCTCATGTATTGCGTGAAGGTTGAAAAAGTTTGAGATTATTTAAGTATGAAACGATTGCTTGGCTTAACATCGGGGGTATAGAATTTGGCAAAAAACTTTGTGTGACGAAAATGAAGCATAGCCTAACTATATGATTTTGTAGGGATGAACTTTCTTTTGCAATGTTATTTTGAGAAGAGATGATTACTTTGATTAGTATTCTTGAAGTGTTACTATTTCTTCTATCAATATGAACTTTTATTTTGAATCATTTGAATCTGAACATTCATGCCACAATAAACAAAATTACATTGATAATTATGCTAGGTAGCATTTCACATCAAAAATTCTGTTTTTATCATTTACCTACTCGAGGACGAGCAGGAATTAAGCTTGGGGATGCTTGATATGTCTCCAACGTATCTATATTTTTTGATTGTTCCATGCTATTATATTACCCCTTTTGGATGTTTATGGGCTTTATTTTACACATTTATATCATTTTTGGGACTAACCTACTAACCGGAGGCCCAACCCGTATTGCTGTTTTTTTTGCCTATTTCAGTATTTTGAAGAAAAGGAATATCAAACGGAGACCAAACGGAATCAAACCTTCGGAAGCGTGATTTTTGGAACGAACGTCATCCAGAGGACTTGGAGTGCAAGTCAAGAAGCAGCCGAGGCGGCCACGAGAGGGTAGGGCGCGCCCACCCCTACAGGGCACCCCCTGTCTCGTGGGCCCCTCGAGCGGCCACCGACGTACTTCTTCCTCCTATATAAGCCTACATACCCCGAAAACATCCAGGGAGCAACCGAAACACAATTTCCACCGCCGTAACCTTCTGTATCCGCAAGATGCCATCTTGGAGCCTTCACCGGCGCTCCACTGGAGGGGGAATCGACCACAGAGGGCTTCTGTATAAACACCATAGCCCTTCCAATAAGTTTACCACAGACCTTCGGGTCCATAGTTATTAGCTAGACGGCTTCTTCTCTCTTTTTGGATCTCAATACAATGTTCTCCCCCTCTCTTGTGGAGATCTATTCGATGTAATCTCTTTTTGTGGTGTGTTTGTCGAGATCCGATGAATTGTGGGTTTATGATCAGGTTTATCTATGAGAAATATTTGAATCTCCTCTGAATTCTTTTATGTATGATTGAGTTATCTTTGCAAGTCCCTTCGAATTATCAGTTTGGTTTGGCCTACTAGATTGATCTTTCTTGCCATGGGAGAAGTGCTTAGCTTTGGGTTCAATCTTGCGGTGACTTTACCCAGTGACAGAAAGGGTTGCAAGGCACGTATTGTATTGTTGCCATCGAGGATAAAAAGATGGGGTTTATATCATATTGCATGAGTTTATCCCTCTACATCATGTCATCTTGCTTAATGCGTTACTATGTTCTTTATGAACTTAATACTCTAGATGCAGGCAGGAGTCGGTCGATGTGTGGAGTAATAGTAGTAGATGCAGGCAGGAGTCAGTCTACTTGTCGCGGACGTGATGTCTATATACATGATCATGCCTAGATAATCTCATAATTATTCGCTTTTCTATCAATTGCTCGATAGTAATTTGTTCACCCACCGTAATACTTATGCTATCTTGAGAGAAGCTCTAGTGAAACCTATGGCCCCCAGGTCTATCTTTTATCGTATTTGCTTTCAATCTACTTTTATTTGCATCTTTTACTTTTTGCATCTATAATATAAAATACCAAAAATATATTTATCTTATCATACTATCTCTATTAGATCTCACTTTCGCAAGTGGCCGTGAAGGGATTGACAACCCCTTTATTGCGTTGGTTGCGAGTTCTTGGTTTGTTTATGTAGGTGCGTGGGACTTTTGAGGAGCCTCCTACTGGATTGATATCTTGGTTCTCAAAAACTGAGGGAAATACTTACGCTACTATTGCTGCGTCACCCTTTCCTCTTCAAGGAAAACCAACGCAAGCTCAAGACGTAGCAGGCGTCAGCAGCCCTGTCTCGTACCAGGCGGAGCTGACAGCCGGGGCAGGAGTCGTGGTCTACTCGGTGGCCATCAAGCATAAGATTTGGTGGAAAATCAGTAGATCTGGTGAGGCCTCCCATGTGGGGAGAAGGGGATCTAGAGCAAGACGAAGAAGGAGCAATGAAAGCCTGACGCCGGGCGGCACCCCTTTTGTCAGACGGAAGCAGTTGCCGAGGCAGTGTGGGGAAACGGAGTCGCCCACGTCCAATCAATCGCTACGTGTCATCAAGGCCATAGGCAGTTGGGGCCCGCGGCGCTCTGCACTTGCCCTTTGGCTTCGCTTGGAATCCAAGTCCGAGCGCGCCTTTGGCCCGGGGGCTACTGTCGGCATCCTGGATTCGGGGGTATCCAGCCCTGCCTGCCTGCGGCCCACCGCATGACTTCATCGACGGCCTGGTACGGCCCAACTCCAGTATCAACACCACAAGACCCTTGTGAGGGGCCAAGCCTCGCGAGGGGGACGACGCCAAGACCCCCGAAGGAAGTGGCCTCCTCAGAAGGGCTCCTGAGGAGCGGAGAGTTCTATGCAAGATACCTCACGAGGGTCAGCTGAAGTGAGCCAAGATGACCAAGCCCCGGTGGGCGTCCGGCGGATGCAGAGTACAGGTTTCCTCTTTGGTGCAAGGGAGGCAAGCCACAGGCGTGGAGTCCCGAGGAATCAACCAAAGATTTCCATTCCGGTGCAACAAGACCAAGACCGCCAGGATGGCAGGAGGGAGGTCATCAATGAGCCCAACAAAGCGTCACGACCAGAGGCTTTTCGCAGGCGAAGGCTACTTTTGTAAGGATAGACTGTACTACTTGTCCCCTTTCAAATCCCGCCGTTGTGGAATCCCTTCCCGCTCATATTTGGGAAGAGGGCCAAGGCCGCTATAAATAGCACTAGCCACCACCATAGGAAGGGGACCGAAAACAGAACAAGTAGAGAACCACACCAGCTCAGGAACACCTCTCCTCCTGAGTCTAGTTCACCCACTATACTTGTTCATCCATAGCCATTCGAGGCAATCCACCACACCCCACTGGATTAGGGTATTAGACCACAACGGTGGCCCGAACCAGTATAAATCTCTGTGTCTTTGTGTCTCTTTGAGCTCGACACGTTAGGCTAGGGAGGATCGCGAGTAGGTAGGCTAGGCATGTTGAGATCTCCACACGCACCCCAGAGTTCGAACCTCTCAAGGGTTGCCGGATCCCTAAATCCGACAAGAGCTGCCATCCCTCTTCTTGGGAGATACATATTTGAAGGACTCCAGTTGAACTTTTCTTCTACAGTTCCCCTTCATGAACTCTGTAGGCCTTCGAGCATCGAACAATACGACGGACCTCAGTCTGATCATCAAGGAGCTCATTCCTAGTAAGGTAGGCGAGGTAAGGTTCAGTCCATGGGGCAATTATAGCCATGATTTTGTGGGCCGATTGTGTTATTTCAGTGCCCGAACCCCCGATGATATCGGAACTGTGTTCGGAATCTGGGGGTATGATCGGCTCTGGACCAGTGTTGCCCCTCCCGTCCTGACACACCACGGATGGCTTGAAGAGCCTCTCCACAAAGCTGTTAGGTGGGATGGGGTCGCGTTTAGCACCCATGCGAGCAAGAATGTCTGCAGCTTGATTACTCTCTCGAGCCACGTGATGAAACTCGAGCCCCTCAAACCGAGCTGACATTTTGAGTACGACGTGGCGGTAAGCCGCCATCTTCAGGTCTTTTGCATCAAATTCTCCGTTTATTTGGGATATTGCGAGGTTTGAATCCCCACGCACCTCGAGGCGTTGTATGCCCATGCAGACGGCCATCCAGAGACCGTGCAATAGGGCCTCGTATTCGGCTGCATTGTTAGAGTCTGTATACAATATTTGGAGCACATAATGGACTGTGTCTCCTATGGGGGATGTCAAGATGACACTAGCCCCAAGTTCGGCTAGCATTTTAGAGCCATCGAAGTGCATCACCCTGTTGGAATATGTGCCATACTCTTTAGGGAGTTCGGCCTCTGTCCATTCGACGACGAAGTCAGCGAACATCTGAGATTTAATGGCTCGGCATGGCTTGTAAGTTATTTCAAATGGTAAGAGCTCAATGGACCATTTGGCAATCCGGCCGGTGGCGTCCCGGTTGTTTATAATATCATTGAGTGGTACTTCAGAAGCCACCGTGATCGAGCACTCTTGAAAGTAGTGCCGCAGCTTGCGGGATGCCATAAAGACCGTATATGCTATCTTTTAATAATGCGGGTATCGAGATTTGCATGGTGTAAGGACCGTCGATACGTAGTATACTCGTTTTTGGAGTGGGAATTTATGTCCCTCTTCCTCTCGTTCGATGACGAGCACCACACTCACCACCTGGTGAGTTGCAGATATGTAGAGCAACATCAGTTCACCGACGTTTGGTGCGGCCAAGATTGGGTTGCTCGCTAACAAAGTTTTTATTTATCCTAGTTCGGCTGTGGCAGCGTCCATCCACATGAAGTGGTCGATGCGCCGGAGCAGGCGATACAATGGCAATGTCATTTCTCCTAATTTGGAGATAAAACATCTCAAAGCTGCCACGCACCTGGCTAGTTTTTGGACCTGCTTGAGGTCTGTTGGTGTTGCCAATTGTGACAGGGCTCGGATTTTGGCTGGGTTTGCTTCAATTCCTCTATTGGAGATAATGAACCCAAGCAGTTTTCCGGCGGGAACGCCGAAAACACACTTTTCCGGATTGAGCTGTATGTCATATGTTCGGAGGTTATCGAATGTAAGGTGTAATTCATCCACCAATGATTCAACATGCTTGGTTTTGATGACTATGTCATCTACATATGCCTCCACAGTCTTGCCGATTTGCTTTTCCAGGCATGTTTGAATCATGCGTTGGTAGGTTGCGTCGACATTCTTGATCCCAAATGGCATAGTGTTGAAGCAGAAGGGCCCATACGAGGTGATGAATGTCGTTGCGTCCTGGTCGGATTCCTTCATCTTAATTTGATGGTATTAGGAGTATGCATCGAGGAAACACAATGAATCATGTCCCGCGGTTGCGTCAGTAATCTGGTCAATGCAAGGTAGTGGGAAGGGGTCCTTAGGGCATGCCTTATTAAGGTCCTTGAAATCGACACACATGCGCCAATATTTATCCTTCTTTGGTACCATGACCAGGTTTGCTAGCGAGTCCGGATGTTTGATTTCTTTGATAAACCCGACTTCGAGTAGCTTGGCTGGCTCATCCCCCATAGCATGTCGTTTGGGTTCGGAAAATCGGCGCAACATTTGCTTGACTGGTTTGTATCCCTTCAGTATATTGAGACTATGTTCGGCCAGCCCGCGTGGGATACCTGGCATATCCGAAGGGTGCCAGGCGAAGATGTCCCAATTCTTGCACAGGGACATGCATAATGCGGCGTCGACCATCGGATCCAGCTGTGCCCCAATGGAAGCTGTCTTCTTGGGGTCCGTCGGGTGGACTTGAAATTCGACTATTTTGTCTGCTGGTTTGAAGGAAGTGGACTTAGGTCTCTTATCTAGGATTATGTCGTCCCTATCCATTGTGGAACGTAGGGTGGTTAATTCTTCGGCTGCATGGGCCTCAGATAATGCCTCGAGGGCTAGAGAGGCAGTTTTGTTTTCGGCGCGGAGTGCTATGTCCTGATCACTAGTGATAGTGATAACTCCGTTGGGCCTGGGCATTTTGAGATTTATATACCCGTAATGCGGTATGTCTTGGAAGCGTGTGAATGCGTCTCACTCCAGTAGGGCGTGATACCCACTGTTGAAAGGTGCCACATGGAAGAGTAACTCTTCAGACCTATAGTTCTCTGGCATGCCGAATACCACGTCGAGTTTGATTTTGCCTAAGCATCTTGCTTCCCGACTAGGGATAATGCCTCGAAAGGTTGTGTTACTTTGCTCAATGCGACTCCTGTCCATTTGCATTTTATTGAGCGTGTCTTTGTAAATGAGATTCAGTCTACTGCCACCGTCCATTAGCACTTTAGTGAGCCGAAAGCCGCCCACGATTGGGTTTAGGACCAAAGAGGCTAGTGCCCGGACTGAGTGGGATCTTGGTTCGTCATCGGCATTGAAAGTGATCGCTGTACCGTTCCAAGGATTTATTGCTACCGCTTGGCAGACTTCGGCGAGGTCGCGGAGCGCCCTTTTGCACCGATTATTTGATGAAAAGGTCTCGAAGACCGTGAATACTTTGAGATCATCGTCCTTCGAAGAGTAGTTCTCTGGGGTAGTGTTGGTGAGGATACCCTCGCCGCTCTTGGCCACTTGCTGGAGTATCCAACATGCTCGGAGGCTGTGTGTTGGTTCGGTATTCGGGGTCATGTGAATTTGACAGGGCCTGTCAAGCCATTCCTCGAGGACAGTCCTATGTCCTGTAAAGAGCTTGATTTTCTTGTCCACGGGATGATGATCAGGTGCTCCGCGAGGGTGCATCCTTTTTGCCCGTCCGAAGATGGCCTAGAGGCCTGCGGTTCCCAACGGGCAATCTAGATTTTGCAGGCGCTTTACATTGCACAGTACTTCTGTACTATATGTGCCAAATCTGTAACGTGCAGTACGCAACAGCGGTTGATGGCATTAAGGATTCCCTCATCCATACAATTGTTACAAAATACTAAGATCACGTCGTCGTCGCAGCAATCTCTGATCTTGTTTCTAACAAGGAGGAATCTGGCCCAGAAGTGATGGACTGTTTCCTGAGGCTGCTTCCGCACGTACATTTGGTTGCATATATCCGGAGGACCAGAATTGCTTGGGGAATATTGCTTGTGGTAGGTGGGCGGGGTTAAATCCGAACCCCGACCCACGGTGAAGTCCGGAATTTGAAGAATTTCCGAGGTTACTAGCCCGGGCTCCGGAGTGTCCGGTGAGTTCTCAAGCTCAACGCCCGATTTTATGTTCGAAGGACAGGAATGAAGGAAATATGCCCTAGAGGCAATAATAAAGTTATTATTTATTTCCTTAATTCATGATAAATGTTTATTATTCATGCTAGAATTGTATTAACTAGAAACTTAGTACATGTGTGAATACATAGACAAAACATATAGTCCCTAGTATGCCTCTACTTGACTAACTCGTTAATCAAAGATGGTTATGTTTCCTAACCATAGACATGTGTTGTCATTTGATGAAAGGGATCACATCATTAGGAGAATGATGTGATGGACATGACCCATCCATTTGCTTAGCATTATGATCGAGTTAGTTTCATTGCTATTGCTTTCTTCATGACTATACAAGTTCCTCAGACTATGAGATTATGCAACTCCCGAATACCGGAGGAACACTTTGTGTGCTACAAAATGTCACAACGTAAAAGGGTGATTATAAAGGTGCTCTAAAGGTGTCTCCGAAGGCGTTTGTTGGGTTGGCATAGATCGAGATTAGGATTTGTCACTCCGTGTTTCGGAGAGGTATCTCTAGGCCCTCTCGGTAATACTCGTCACTATAAGCCTTGCAAGTATTGTGACTAATGAGTTAGTTGCGGGATGAAGTATTATAGAACAAGTAAAGAGACTTTCCGATAACGAGATTGAACTACGTATTGAGATACCGACAATCGAATCTCGGGCAAGTAACATACCGATGACAAAGGGAACAACGTATGTTGTTATGCGGTTTGACCGATAAAGATCTTCGTAGAATATGTAGGAACCAATATGAGCATCCAGGTTCCGCTATTGGTTATTGACCGGCGACGTGTCTTGGTCATGTCTACATAGTTCTCGAACCCGTAGGGTCCACACGCTTAACATTCAATGACGATTGGTATTATGAGTTTATGTGATATGTTGTACCTAACATTGTTCAGAGTCCCAGATGTGATCATGGACATGACGAGGAGTCTCAAAATGTTCGAGACATAAAGATTGATATATTGGATGACTATATTTGAACACCAGATGTGTTCCGGAGAAGTTTCGGATAAAACCGGAGTGCCGGAGGGTTACCAGAACCCCCTGCAGAACTAATGGGCCTCGATGGGCCCTAGTGGAGAGAGATGGAGGGGCCGGACAGGGCTGGCCACACGCCCCCTCCCCCTGAGTCCGAATAGGACAAGGAAGGGGGGGGGGGGCTTGCCTTCCCTCCCTCTCCTTCCTTCCCCCTCCCTTGCCCAAGTTGGAAACCTACTAGGAATAGGATTCCTAGTAGGAATCCTACTTGGGGCGCGCCCTACAGGGGCCGGCCCGCCTCGCCCCTTGCTCCCTAGAACACACAAGTTAACAATTGTTTTAGCCGTGTGCGGTGCCCCCCTCCACAGTTACAAACCTTGATCATATCGTCGTAGTGCTTAGGCGAAGCCCTGCGCCGGTAACTTCATCTTCACCGTCACCATGCCGTCGTGCTGACAAATCTCTTCCTCGGCCTAAACTGGATCAAGAGTACGAGGGACGTCTCCAAGCTGAACGTGTGATGAACATGGAAGTGCTGTACATTCGGTGCTTGGATCGGTTGGATCATAGATGTTTGACTACATCAACCGCGTTTACTAAACGCTTCCGCTTTCGTTCTACGAGGGTACGTAGATAACACTCTCCCCTCTCGTCTCCATGCATCAACTAGAGAAAGATCTTGCATGATCATAGGATTTTTTTTAAATTACCGCATTCCCCAACAAGGAAGTGTCCTCCCGAAGATGGGTGTCCGGCTCTCTGAGCTTGGAAATCCTAATATAGTTTGTTCTCAACGTAGGAGAAGAGTTATTGTCAGCTTGTTCCTCCACAACCACCACCTTATGGGTGATTGGTGGAGATTTGATTTCTCTTTGATCAGGTTTAAGCCCAATCCGATCATAGTCCGTTGCGACCCCCAGGGCAGTGATGCGATCTAGCAGTTCATTCAAGGACGATACATCTACCGGATCCATCTTGTTGGAGTATTCAGGGCCGACGCGGAGATGATTTTTGGTGACAAGCTCGGCAGCCTTTGACTTAATGGCCGGACGGGCGCCCGTGGTGAAGTTGCCAAGCTAGAGGGTTTGCCCTGAAGCTAGGGCTCCTTTGGAAGTGATATTGTCCTTGATGACAAGGCAACCCATCAACCCTTCTGTCAACGACACAGAGGAACTCTCAATGAAAGCACCAATGTCGGTGTCAAAACCGGCAGATCTCGGGTAGGGGGTCCCGAACTGTGCCTCTGAGGATCAAAGGTAACAAGAGGCAGGGGACACGATGTTTACCCAGGTTCGGGCCCTCTTAATGGAGGTAATACCCTACTTCCTGCTTGATTGACTTTGATGAGTATAGGGGTTACAAGAGTTGATCTACCTCGAGATCATAATGGCTAAATCCTAGATGTCTAGCCTGTATAATTTATGATTGCCTCTACAGACTAAACCCTCCGGTTTATATAAGCACCAGAGGGGACTAGGGTTGTAAAAAGTCAGTTTACAGAGGAAGGAAACTACACATCCGAATGCCAAGCTTGCCATCCACGCAAAGGAGAGTCTCATATGGACATGGGAGAAGGCCTTCTGTCTTATATCTTCATGACCCATTAGTCCAGCCCATGTCACATAGGCCAGCTTCCCGAGGACCCCATAATCCAGGACTCCCTCAGTAGGAGCATCACTTGAAACTTTGTATGCACCACTTGACTTGTTGTGGAGGTCTTTCTTATCCTTGAGTGGCATCTCTACCAATGACCTTCGTGGGCTTGAGATCTTTGTAGTTGGGCATCATTTGGATCAATGTGCACACGGTATCATATTTGCCATCCAAATATGTAAGGATCTTCTTGATGATGAATTTTTCAGTCATCTCTTCACTTCCTAAGCCGACAATCTCATTTGTGATGAGAGCAAGCCTAGAGTACATTTCAACGACTCCTTCACCATCCTTCATCTTGAACTTGTCCAGTTGACTTTGAAGCACATCCAACTTGGATTCCTTGACGGACTCGGTACCTTCGTGCATATCAACCAAAGTATCCCAAATCTCCTTTGCATTACCAAGGCAGTTGATTTTGTTGAATTCTTCGGGAAGAATCCATTGAAGAGAATATTAGAAGCTTAAGCATTGTATTGCAACATCTTCAGTTATTTCGCGGTTGCTTCATGATCCGGTTCTCTTCCGTCCTCAAATAATTCACCTTGCAAGCCAATAAGAACAACAACCCAAACAACGGGTTATGACCAAGAATATGCATTTTCATCTTATGCTTCCAATTAGAAAATTTGTACCATGAAAGTAAGGACCTCTACGATGATAGTTACCCTCACTAGACGCCATATTCTCCTATGTTGTGAAACCAAGATTATGATCACCAAAGGAATTGAAATCAAGGCTAATGGAGACCAAAGCTCTGATACAACTTGTAGGATCGGAAGTATGTCTAAGGGGGGGGGGTGATTAGACTACTTGACAAAATAAAAATCTTTCCCAATTTTAGTTGTGGGAAGATTTTAGCAATAATGACAAGTCAAGCAACCAACCTACACATGCAATTCTAAGAGTATATCAGCGAAAAGTAAAGCATTGCACATGAAGGTAAAGGGAATGGTTTGGGAAGGCAAACGCAATGTGGACATGAAGATTTTTGGCATGGTTCTGATAGGTGGTGCTATCGGACGTCCATGTTGATGGAGACTTCAACCCACGAAGGGTAACACTTGCGCGAGTCCATGGAGGGATCCACCCACGAAGAGTCCACGAAGAAGAAACCTTGTCTATCCACCATGGCCATCGTCCACAAAGCACTTGCCTCACTCGGGTAGATCTTCACGAAGTAGGCGATCTCCTTGCCCTCACAAACTTCATGGTTCAACTCCACATCATGTCGGAGGCTCCCAAGCGACACCTAACCAATCTAGGAGACATCACTCTCCAAAAAAGGTAACAAATGGTGTGTTGATGATGAACTCTTTGCTCTTGAGCTTCAAATGATAGTCTCCCTAACACTCAAATCTCTCTCACAGATTTGGCTATGCTAGAAGAAGGATTTGAGTGGAAAGCAACCCGGGGAAGGCTAGAAATCAAGATTCGAATGGTAGGAATGGAATCTCTTGATCTCAACACATGAGTAGGTGATTCTCTCTCAAAAAATGAATGGTGGAAGTGTAGGCACGTTCTGAGGGCCTCCACACAAAATCCCATCGTTACAAACTTTTGACCGATCTCGGTGGCACCGATCGGAAAACTCAGTGGCACCGACTTGTGTAAAAATATGAACGTTAGAAATCTCAGTGGGACCGAAGGGAACAACTCGGTGGGACTGATGTGCAAGGGATTAGGGCAAACTTCACCTCGGTGGCATCGGTCGCATCATCTCGTTGGGACCAAAGTGAAGCAATAAGCAATAGGGAATCAGTCAAGCCATCTTGGTGAGACCGATTTGTAACACCCCGAGTGTCAGGCTACAGTAATCACACACTAATGGTGCCATGTCATTGCAAATAATTTGCTAAACCTCACTTTGATCCAAATCGAGTTCAGATTCAAATTTTAAAATAAAGTAAAATTAATAATTAATCAAACAGCAATATAAAAATGTTCTTTGGGTTGCAAATAATTGAAAAAAGGTGCCCAACCCCGGGATTTTTCGATACTTTTCTTGAAATTGACTGGATTTGGAAGAAAATGCACTCAACCTAACAAATACTGATCAATTCAATCACTAACTATTTGTCTTGTTGAAACCAACATCTTTTGAATATTTTAAAATGTCCTTAAACTATTTAAAAGTTTGGATTAACAACATATATTTTAACCTTTTTCTTTTACACAAATAAAGAAACTAGTCAAAATATTATGGAACTTGTTATGCTAGCTCATCACCTTGCCTAGAAATTATGTGACAAATTTTATATGTAACAAAGATCATTTGGCATAAAACTAAAACACAAAATAGTAGCAAAACAAAAACAAAAAAAGGAAAAGGAAAAGAACACAACGCACACTGTGGCACTAGGTCTTTCTCGGTCATAGTGCATCCCATCCCACCACATCCCTTTTTCTCCCTCCCCCTGTTCATCCATGGCGCCGTGGCCTTTGGCCGCATGTCCACGGACGTATTGGACACATGCCACCCATCCGTGCCTCCCTGCAATGCATACGACCTCCCCGGACCCTCCTGGACACAAACCCTAGCCTCACTCTCTCTTTCTGATGCCGTTTTATTTTCGTGATGCTTGGCTGAATCACTGGGGCCATGCCCGAGCTTCCCACCACGACTATCTTCATTCCTCGCGCCTGTGAAGATGTCCGACAGTTGTGTCGTCCATGGAAACGTCACCTAAATTCACTCGTTTGCTGCGAGCCGCACCAGACCGTCGCCCTGCTCTTCTTCTGCGACCATGGGATGTCGGCCGCCACCGTCAGATTCATCATCGTCGGGCCCTCCCCGGCTTCACTGACTCCTCCCCGCAACCACGGTGAGGCCCCGTGTAAAGCCCCTTGTTCCCCTCTTCGATCCATTGTTGTATACGTTGATGCCCGAGCTCGCACTCGCCTCGGCCGTCGCTCCTCTTTACCAAGCGATCACCTCCGTCCTGGCACACTGGGCTCCCCTGCCCGCGCCCGTCTGCACTCTCATGCTCCCTAGGTTGCCCCGTTCGTGCCTAGGTCGCGCCCGCTTCACCTGCCAGCGCTCGTGCTCACCTCCGGCCATCGCTGATGTTGCTCGCCACCCACACGTGCCCCACCGCCTCCAGCCACCACCACTGCCGCGTCGCTGCTCCCTGCTCCGTTCACCACTCCTGCGCGTCGCCTCGGCCACGCCCTCCCGCATGCTATGGTCGCTGAAGCCCGTCCCCACTGCCGTGTTGCCACTCCTGCTGCACGCTGCTTGCCGCCGCTCACCCACCTGCTCGCCTGCTGCCATAGTGTAGGCCCCATGACAACTATTCACACTTTGGCGAGGTCAACCTTTGATCAGCTTATGGCACCTTGTTTAACTTATGTCAGTACTCAAATATTATTGCTTCCGCTGACTTTTTTGTATTCGAGCTGATGTATTCGAGCCCTGGAGGCCCCTGGCTTGTAATATAAGGCTTGTATGACTTTTAATTTGTGTCTAGAGTTGTGTTGTGATATCTTCCCACGAGTCCCTGATCTTGATCGTACACACTTGCGTGTATGATTAGTGTACGATTGAATTGGGGGCGTCACGCAACATCTCGATGGGACCGAAGTAATTGCAACAAGTCACAGGGAGTTAGCAAGGCCATCTCGGTGGGACCGAGATCCATATCGATGGAACTGAATTGTTAGGGTTTGGGCAGTGGCTAAGTCCAGATGAACTCGGTGGCTCCGGATGGGAAATATCAGTGGGGATGAGTTGGAAATCAGGGTTTGGATATATTTGGATAGAGAAAGTGGCTGAGGATTTTGGAGCAATATCTGTGAGCACTTTGAGCAGCTAGATCATTAAGCAACACCTCATCCCCTTTTAATAGTATTGGGTTTCCTATGGACTCAATGTGATCTTGGATCACTTAAACAAAAATGAAGAGTCTTGAGCTTTTACCAATCCTTGTCCTTAGCATTTTGAGGGGTCCACATCTCTAGTTCATGCCATGCCAATCATTGAACATCCTGAAATATTTATCTTGAATGGATATTAGTTCAATGAGATTTATGTTGTTATTAATTACCAAAACCACCCGAGGATTAGTTGCACTTTCAACGATGCTGCCAATGACCTAGATGGTGGAGTAACTCGGGACGCTGTAGCCGGCCTGGGCCATCAAGAAAGTTGCAGCCCTCTCTGCGAGCGAGTTGTCGAAGAGATCGACCTTGCATGAAACCCACTCCAAATGTTCAATAGCATGCTGCAGGATGTCATGGTCCATGAGCCCAATATTGTAGCCGACCCTAGAAAGATGTAAATATATATGCAAGACCACATACATTGTCCACTTTCAATTGCACTAAGTATTGCTTGTGTGTGTCGACCTTGGTGATGAGGTGGCCTTCTAGGATCTTTGGGCCAGTGCGCATGGAGGTGACTAGGACCACATCCGCGAGTGCATCCGCGATTTGCCTCTAGAAGCCATATGCTCCTCAGCTCTAGAGGCAGCAACGATGTTGTGGGGAAGGGGATGGGGATCCTATGGCTACATGTTTTGTAGGTGCCAATATTAAAAATCTAGCAGGCATGGATTGGAGGGGGCAGGGTGTGGATCTTGAGGAGGGGAGGGGGATTACCTGAATCAATCGAGGAGAAGTGGGAAGTAGAGATCAGCGGGGGAGAATCAAAGAAGGGGGTTTGAACTTTGGAGGCGGGGAAATGGAGGGAGGAAAATGGTCTTCTAGGGAAAACGAGGGAAATGGTGTTCCGGGGGAAACGAGGGAAATGGCGCTGATGAATTTTTTTCGCTAAAGTGAAAATGGCGATGGAGGATACATATCACACACAACTGAAACACAAGAATAGTGGGCGATAGCAATTTCTCGAGTTTCAAATCTTGATTACGAGCATCCATTGGTCAAAATGTGTTTGATAAAAACATGTGTGATATTGAGAAAACATATTGCAAAGCAACACCTTACTGAAAAATAATTGCACACAATCTGGTTCACTCTCATACATATCTAACTAAATAAGGGATCACATTTGCTCATTTCATTGCAAATTACCTAAACAAGGGATACTTACCTTGAAAGTATAACTAATTAACTGAAACAAGCTAATTAATCACCATCATTGTCGCGGGTTTCGACTATTTGTTTACAATGTTGAAATAATTCCGGCACTATTGCAACATCCTCTCTCGGAAGGAAGAATCCAAATCCTTTTCGTCATTGACCATGTCCTTGAACAATGCATAGGCCCATTCATTGCTAAACTCCTCCTGTGCATTGTGGGCGAGCATGGAACAGGCAGCGATCACGACCAAATCCACGCGTGTGGAAGCATCTGTGTCCAAATCTGCGTGTATGATCGCGGCCATGGTCACAACCTTAAGTGCTTGCAAGGAATGTGTCACGCATGCGTAAACATCAATGTAATCATCCGCGCATACCCTTACAGTCAATGGAGGTTATCGCCATGACTGCGACCTCATCCACATGTGTCATCGTGGTCAGAGTGATCTTATCCATGTGTGCCACCGCTGCCATAGAATTATCGCATGTGCCACCACGGTCACTTTAATGAGTACCACCACATCTCTGTAATATTTCATGAGGGATAGGGTGGTTTGTATTTCAAAGGCCATGTGTCGTGTGCGAGTAGTATTTGGGGCGGCGAGGAAAGAGGGAATGAGGAAGTTGCAAGGAGGTGGTGGGCCGAGGGGATATTTATTTCGATGGATGTAAATTGCAGATAGTTTTTATAAACTAGGTGTGTGCGATTGTGTTAGTATTACACATAGTTAACCTTTCTTAACCACGTGTGATTGATTGTACAAGTTTTGTTTCAGCAAAAATGGTTTTGACAGACTTCCAAAGATAATTGACATTTTCTTTTAGTGTTTGACGTTGATTTTTTTCTATGCGACATACACCATGGAATCATTCATGTTCAAATTTGGAATTTTTCTGGGTTCATTTGCTATACTAAAGTCATTTAGTACATTTCTATAGGCATTTAATGGATATAAATAAATTTAAACCATCGATACATAATTTACTGCATAAAAATGGTGTAAAACGTATTCAGGGTCTTGTGTACATGCAAATGCCTTATGCAAGGAATGAAGAGAAAATCAAAGAACTTTGGGGCAAAATGCAACCACAAACATGGAGTTCACTGTTTTCTTAATTTTTAAAAATATAAATAAAGTCTAAAAACATGATACTTGGCATGGTGTCATGGTACGACCTCAGAATATCATGGTAATAACTGGATAAGGTTAATTATTTTCTCATGTAGACTCTTGAAATGTTTTCTATACTCAACGTACACCATGGAATCATTTATGTTCAATGTTGGCATTTTTGGGAGTTCATTTGCTATATTTAAGCCATTTAGAGCATTTCTATAGGCATTTAACAAAAATAATACAAATTTGAACTACTGGCACATGAAGTACTTCATAAAATTGGTTAAAAATAATCATACTTAGGGTCTAGTGTACATGACTACATGTATATGCCTTACGCAAGGAATGAAGAAAAATTTCAAAGAACTTTGAGGCAAAGGCTCAATCACAAACATGAGTTCATTTTTTATTATCACTTAAAAATGTAATTTAAGTCTAAAACAATTGTTACTTGTCATGGTGTCAGTGATATGAACTCAGAATGTCATGGTAAAAAATTGAGAACATTTGATTGTTTTTTGTCATGTACTCCCTCCATTTTTATATACAAGGCCACAAACTCAAATTACAGGTACCAATGTAAAATGTAGTGCCTACTTTGCAAGTTAAATTTTCTTTTTGTTTACTGGGATCATTAATACCCCACATGCATGCAGGAAAACTGAGTGGAGGACTAGTTGACTGTCATTATGACCGCATGCATGCAACTATTAAACATGTTGCTACTACAAGAAAATATCATTAAATTTGCCTCAATTA
This sequence comes from Triticum aestivum, assembly GCF_018294505.1. Lineage (NCBI taxonomy): Eukaryota > Viridiplantae > Streptophyta > Magnoliopsida > Poales > Poaceae > Triticum > Triticum aestivum. The sequence goes on along the minus strand of NC_057813.1, from coordinate 523,948,098 downwards.
CTGTTGATGGCCCTGTCTAGATGTAAAACGTATATTTCATAGTGGCCTTGTATATAAAAATGGAGGGAGTACATTGTTTAGAAAGCGAACCATCCCCAATGAAGAATCATGGGTTCAACAGAGAATGTGTCAAGATTGAAGCCGAATTTACATTTCCTTTGTCAACTCTATTAAAATGAGTCATGATACTAATAAGCTCATGGATAGCATTCATATCGCCACCATTGGGAAAAAAAGGTCATCTACAAAGGAGGACAAAGGGTTAAGTCTTAGCCTCAGCAAGCCTCGTAAAAAAACTACTCTCTCTGTTCTATAATTCTTGCCGGTGTTTTAGTTCAAAATGGTAGATGATTTTATGCTTAAAAGCCCTATATTAGAGTTACGACCGTCCACCAATAGAATAAAAGGTAACGAAAGAAAGGGAAAATATACTTGAATCTAAAGTCAGGGAGCTTATGACCAACAGAAAATAGATAGTTGGGGCACTAAGAGTGGTTATGTCAGAGTTGAGCACAAAGGAAGTAGGAATTGGGAGAATAGGAGATATACAATGTGAGAGAATAGCTGGATGGAGAGGTGATAAACCAGCGGGGTTAAATCACTGATAGGTAGTGTATTCACACAAGGAAAACGTGCTTGTGGTATCCTGTGGAAAACAAAATGTCTTGAGCGAAGGGACTACCAGAAAACCATTAGGGTATGCCGAGTACTTGTTTGGATACTGAAATTGACTCCCAGAAGGCTATTTCCTTACAAATCAAAAGCTAATAGCTAGGAATGAAGAAGGGAGGAACATGAATTTTTGCAGGGTTTGTCCTTAAAGAAATTTCTACGCTCGACATACACCACAGAACCATTAATGTTCAAATTTGGCATTCCAGGGCTCATTTGCTATATTAAAGTCATTTAGTGCATTTCAAATAGGTATTTACTGGAAATAATTCAAATTTGAACTATTGTTACATGAATAAGTACAGAAAAATGTAAAAAACATATTTAGGCTCTTGTGTACATTTATATGCCTTATGCAAGAAATGAAGAAAAAGTTTGAAGAACTTTGATGAAAAATGCTCAACCACAATCATGAAGTTTATCATTTTCTTAATTATTGAAAATGTAAATGAAGTATAAAAAGTTCATACTTGGCATGGTGTCATGATATTACCTCAGAATACTGTGGTAACATTTTTAGAAGGTTTGACAATTTTGGTCATGTACACTATTTAGAAACCGAACCATCCATGACAAAGAATTGTACTTATGAGAGGGAATGTTTGAGATATGCCCTAGAGACAATCATCTGATGATAATTATTTCCTTATGTATTCATGATTTATTTGTATTGTGCTTGAACATGATCATTTATATGCATGAATAAGTATGTGAATTTTTTGTGGACTATATATTGCATTATGATTGTCCTAATGGTCCCTAGTTGATATGATTATGCGGACACATCAAACCTGAACTACTAGTACATTAATTAGAGTAGAAAAATGATTTAAAAACATATTTATGGTCTTACGTATATGTATATTCCTTATGCATGAAATGAAGAGAAATTTCAAAGAACTTTGTGGCAGAGGCTCAACTACAAACATAGATTTTATTGTTTTCTTAATTCTTGAAAATGTAAAATGATCTCTAAAAAACTTGATAATTGGCATGGCGTCAGGATATGACCTCAGAATGTACTAGTAAACAATTAAGATGTTTCCTTAAAGTTGACATGTATTACAATAATATCAGAGTAACTACAAATAGCATATTTGTGTTTGGTTTGCAAACAAAATGTAGATATAAGACAAGTGGGCCCCAAACGGCCACGCCAATACTGTTGGCCCATTGGTGACAATTTTTTTGCTCTTTTTTCACTAATACAAAAAGCCAAAAACCCTTCGTACGTCTCCTACCCCAACACAATCCTCTCTACATAGAAACTTCAGAAAAGTGTGAAATTCTACAAAAATATTAGGAACTATATGTATACAAAAGCAGAAAAAATAACAAATTACATATGCAGTGAGTTTTTTCATGTAGTGTACAAAAAAATTATGCACTACTCCCTCTGTGAAAAAATATAAGATTGTTTAGATCACTACTTTAGTGGTCTAAACGCCTTATATTTATTTACGGAGGGAGTATTATTTACTATAGTATATAAGTGTTTGCCATAATATATAAACGAAATAACAGAGTGCTACTATGAATGCCAAAAAAGTCATGCATGGAAAAATTGCCATGGAAAATTATAAAAAGTAATTTTTCTCGTGTGATTAATAACCATGATTACAATATAAATACATATTACGAATGGACTTGGCAAAATGCATGGCAAAAAATGCTTGGAATTTGTCAACTAAAAGCATGGCAAAAGGTCATGGGGAAAAATCGAAGTTCAAAATGCAAGGTTAGACAAAAATGTTAAGAAGCCACATTACATATTTCTATTGACATGATGGCAAAAGTATGCATCATTGGTTTGACATTTGGTCCAAAGATAGATTTGCCATTATAGAGAACAAAAACAATATGTGTGATGTATTATTCAGTAGAAATTGCAATGGTACATTGGGTATGTTTGCCATGGTAAAAATAATTAAATTTGCCATGGGTTGTGGAGTTAAATTGACATGGGATTTAAAGTTAAATTGCCATGGTTGTAAGGTTAATTTTCCATGGACTTTAAATTAAAATTGCCATGGGAAAAAGTGAAAAAATGCATGGTCTATGAAATTTTCCCATTGATTTAATGTTAATTTGCAATGGCTGTAAGGTTAATTTTCCCATGAACTATAAATTGAATTTATCATGGGTTCTGAAAATTAAATTGCCATGAGCTCTGAGTAAATTTTGCCATGGGTTATAGAGTTAATTTTCCATGGCTATAAGGTCAAACTTGCCAAGGACTATAAAATAAATTTGCCACGGGGTGTGATGTTAAAGTGCCATGGGTGTAAGGTAAATACCATGGAAAAAATTATTTTATATCCATGGCAAAACTATTGTGTATACTATGGTATTTTTTACTCAACACAAATATGCATGGCAAAAAAGTACATATTTTTGCTTAGTAAATAAAATAATATTTTCATGATCCAAAATAAAAAATTGCCTTGGTTAAAAATGCAAATAAATTTGCTATGATCCGTTAAACTAAATTTGCAATGATGTGTGATCAAGAATAGTAAATTTGCCATGGCATATACATGACATGATGGCAAAAGTATGCATCAGTAGTTTCGCATGGCAACATTCTTTGAACTGAAAATTTAGAAAATTGTCATCATGGCAATGTATGGTTTTAGTTGCCATGGCAAACACATTTCTAAATTAACAGAACTACATATTCTTTTAATTCTCATGGTAACCATATGGTTTAAGTTGACATGCCTTTACTGATAAAACTAACAAAATTCTAGTGATATTCTAAATCAGAAAATCGGTTGTGCATCTCCTAAGATTGTGCATGACAATTTTAGAAAAATGAAGTAAAAATGAAACAAAAAAGGTTATGCCACATATCAAGCAAAGTTTATATCATCAGATGCATGGCCTTTATTTTATTGTTGGATTTGCCAGCATCTTTTGTCACAAAGATGAGATGGGATTTCATAGTTCGAGAAAATAAAAAGCAAAGCAACAATGGGAGGGGGATGAGGAGCTACCTATAGGTAAAACAAACAAATGGGATAGCTACTCCGTGCACTACTAGGAGAAACCTTATAGGTAGAACCTTAATAGTAGCACGGGGTAGCGGAGCCGCGCTAGTGCTATATAGCAGTACCGCGCGGCATGTATGTGCGCTGCCGGTAAGTGCGTAGCAGTAGCGTCAGGTAGCAACCCAATGCTACTGCTAAGTGGTCCCCCCTCACTCACCGGGGCTACCCTAGTAGCAGTGTTGGTCTTATATCTGCGCTACTGCTAAGGGAGTTAGCAGTAGCGCATGCTGCACTACACGTGTTGCTACTGTGGCCAGCCCGGGCCCAGCTCACCAATCGAACTTAGTAGCAACGTGGGCTACTGGCCCGCGCTATAGCTAAGTGGCCTAGTAGTAGCGTGGGCTTTTGCCTCGCGCTATTGATAATCCCACATTATCATCTCTCATGTGCACGGCGTCACTCACCCTCTCCACTCTCTCTGTCCTCTCCATCACCCACCTCGCCGCCCCCGCATTGCCTTGCTGCCATCGTCGCCCGCTGCTGACGCCGCCCGCATTGCCTTGCTACTACCATCACCTGCATTATCTTGTTGCTGTCGTCATTGCCCGTTGCCGCCACCCGCTGC
>NC_057813.1:523892917-523943597 GCF_018294505.1 Triticum aestivum | reverse complement strand
CCAACCCTCTCCCTCTGACCCTCTCCCTCCCTCCCTCCTGTATTGCATAGATAGATGGATGGAACTAGGTTGTTTTTATTAGTAATTCTTGGGTAGATAGACAGACAGATGGATAGATAGATAGATGGAGATTAGGGTTAGAAGTAAGATATTTTTTGTTAGTAATATAACAATTTTTTAGTAAATGTAGGTATGTTTAATGGTGTTGATAATACATTTTTTATGAATGGTAATAAAATAGAAAATTTAAGTAAAAAATAGTAATAGAATAGAAAATTTGAAGTAAACAATAGTAATAGAATACAAAATTGTTGTTGCCAATTATATTGATGATATAACTTTTCAATCAGTAGACTATGCAAGATTTCTCGTGTCACGTCTCCCTTGCCCGCTCGGTCTTGTCTCCCCACTGTGAGCACCTCCCTCTCCTCTCTGTTTAGTTTTATTTTAATATATATGTAGATGTATGTATGTTTTCTAGAATGGATGCATTATTGATTGTTGCACTTTTGTTTCATTATTGATTTTTAAAGAATCCGACAAAATGGATGCATTGATGCATTTTGTAGGGAACACCTCCGAGTGGCCTATGAAGAAGGAAATATCGAGTGCCCGTGATTTGTCGGAACATGAATTAAATGACATTCTGGTAACCCATAGGACATTTTTATGTCATTACTCGATATATGTAATGGGTGGAATGTCATTCTATCGCGGTTCCTTGTGTAACTTTTGGTCTGCTCTTGAAGGAAGGACGCCGACTATTATCGTGGGGGTCGCTTCCTTTCCTTCTTCCTGTGATATACCTTGGTAATGCACGAGAGGAGGAGGGGAAGAGACCATCACCAACGGTCGAAATATTTGTGAGGGAGAGTCCACCATATATCGTCGAAATATGAGACAGGAAGAATCCCGACTGTTGTCGTGGGGGTCACTTCTTCTTCATTCGAAGGTGCTAGACATTTTGATGTAATGCACTTTTGAATGAACGTATGAGCGACCATCATCGATGGTCAAAAATATCAGAGAGGAGGAATCCCGACTATTGTCATGGGGGTCGCTTCTCCTTCGTTCCCGTGTGCTAGACATTTTGGTGTAATGCACTTAGTGATGAAGGGAGCAGCAACCATCACCGACGGTTGAATATATCAAAGAGGTAGTTCCCTCCATATACACCACCTGATACGAGAGCTTTCAAGGGAAGACTTGACAGACCAATAGTCAACCCGTGATGAATAATAGTGATCTATGTGTTGAGTTCTTGTTATTTGTCGTCGATTTGTAATCTTTGACTTATGAATACAGGAAATATCTAATGATGATAGGATCCCTGAGTGCGACTAATGCGAAGATGTATGGGGTATGTGCAATAGGATGCCTCATCTGCAAAATGGTAGGTGCTTCACCATCATGCTGAAGGAGACTTTCAACATTTTGACGGTATATAACGATGACAAGTATTTTTCCGTAATTAAGCATGACTTGTGATTTTTGGTTTCAATGTGTAATTTCCATTTTTTTACAATTCAAATAGTCCATCCCATGTCATGCAAGACCGTATTGGTACGCCTCCAACGTATCTATAAATTTTTATTGTTCAATGCTATTATAGTATCAACCTTGGTTGTTTTATATACATTTACAAGCAACATTATATTACTTTTTGGGACTAACCTATTAACTTAGTGCCCAGTGTGAGTTGTTGTTTTTTGCTTGTTTTTGACTTTGTAGAATATCAATACCGAACGAAGTCCAAATGGCATGAAATTTTTGGAGATTTTTTCTGGCAATAAGAGACCCTAAAGCTTCTGGAGGACACGAGAAGACGAAGGAGTGGCCCACTACACACCAGGGCACACCAGGGGCCAGGGTGCACCCTAGTGTATAGTGGGGCCCACAGGCCTCCGTTTAACCTAGCTACGCCTCTATAAGTACTCTAAAATTAAGAAACCTACTAGGCAGTCCACGAAATACTTTTTCTGCCACTACAAGCCTCTGTTCTCGAGAGATCCCATCTGGGGCCTTTTCTAGCACTCTACCAAAGGGGGAAACAATCACGGAGGGGTTCTTCATCAGCCCTGCTGCCCCTTCGATGATGCGTGAGTAGTTTACCACGGACCTGCAGATCCATCGTTAAAGTTAGTAGCTAGACGACTTCTTCTCTCTTTTTGTTTCTCAATACAATGTTCACCTCGTTGTTCTTGGAGATCTATTTGTTGTAATGACTTTTTGTGGTGAGTTTGTTGGGATCCGATGAATTGTGAGTTTATGATCAGATCTATCCATGAATATTATTTGAGTTTTCCCTGAACTCTTTTATGCATGATTAATATAGCCTCGTATTTCTTCCCTGATTTATTGGTTTGGTTTGGCCAACTAGATTGATTTATCTTGCCATGGGAAGATGTGCTTTGTAATGGGTTTGATCTTGGGGTGCTCAATCCCAGTGATAGAAAGGGACATGACACATGCTATTAAGGGTAACAAGATAGGGTTTATTCATACCTGAGTTTATCTTGTCTACATCATGTCATCTTTCTTAATGCATTATGCCGTTTTTCCATGAACTTAATACACTATATGCATGCTAGATAGCGCTCGATGTGTGGAGTAAATAGTAGTAGATGTAGAAGTGTTTCGGTCTACTAATCTTGGACATGATGTCTATGTATGATCATTGCCTTTAATATCATCGTAATTATTTGCTTTTCTACCAATTACCCAACAATAATTTGTTTATCCACCGTACACTATTTTCTTGAGAGAAGCCTCTAGTGAAAATTATGGCCCCGGGTCTATCTTCTATCATATATTAAAACCAAAAATACTTTGCTGCAGTTTTCTTTTATTAATTTTATTTTGTATTTTTGTCAGATCTATCTATCAAAAACTATACAATTTAATCTTGCTCGTAACGGTTGAGGGATTGACAACGCCTCTACTTACGCGTTGGGCTGCAAGTATTTGTTGTTTGTGTGCAGATGTTGTTTACATAGCGTTGGTTAGTTCTCCTACTGGATTGATAACCTTCGTTTAATAACCGAGAGAAATACTTATGTCTACTATATTGCAGCATCCTCTCCTCTTTGAGGAAATCCCAACGCAAGTCACAAGTAGCACATAAGTCTTGGAAAAGCTCGGTTTCGAAGATAGGGGGAGAACAAAGATGAAGAGAGCTCACCTTAGGATGAAACATGGTTTTACTGTCTGGTTAAGCTATTTAATGCACCAAATAGCTCACATTTTGGTTCCTCAACTTGGAGAACACTTTGCAAGGTCTATGAATTTTAAGGAGGTGATACGTCTCCGTCATATCTACTTTTCCTAACAATTTTCCTCTAGTTTCGGACTTTAATTTGCATGATTTGAAATAAACTAACCCAGACTGACGATGTTTTTAGCAAAACTACCGTGATGTTGTTTTCGTGCAGAAATAAAAGTTCTCGAAATGTAATGAAACTTTGCGAGGATTATTTATACAATCAAAGATAATTTATGGAGCCAAGAACCACTAGAGGGGTGCACCTGGGTGGGCACAACCCACCAGGGCGCGCCACCCCCTCCAGGCGCGCCCAGGTGGGTTATCCCGACCTGGTGGCCCCGCACACCCTAAAACTGACTCTATAAAATCCTATTTTTCCAGAAACAATGAGGGAGAAAGAATTATCGCGTTTCATGAGACGGAGCTGCCGCCGCCTCCTATTCTTCATCGGGACGCTAGATCTGGAGTCCGTCTGGGGCTCCGGAGAGGGGGATCTTCGATCTTCGTCATCACTAACCCTTCTCCATCGCCAATTCCAAGATGCTCCCCACCGGGAGTGAGTAATTCCTTTGTAGGCTCGGTGGTCAGTGAGGAGTTGGATAAGATTCATCATGTAATCGAGTTAGTTTTCCTAGGTCTTGATCCCTAGTATCCATTATTTTCTGAGATTGATGTTGCTATGAGTTTGCCATGCTTAATGCTTGTCACTTTGGGCCTGGGTGCCATGATTTCAGATCTGAACCGTGTATGTTATCACCATTATATCCATGTTCTAGATCCGATCTTGCAAGTTATAGTCACCTACTACGTGATATGATCCGGCAACCCCGGAGTGACAATAGTCGGGACCACTCCCGGTGATGACCGTAGTTTGAGGAGTTCATGTATTCACCGTATGCTAATGCTTTGTTTCGGCTCTCTGTTAAAAGGAGGCTTTAATATCCCTTAGTTTCCCATAGGACCCCGCTTCCACGGGAGGGTAGGACAAAAGATGTCATGCAAGTTCTTTCCATAAGCACGTATGACTATTTACTGAATACATGCCTACATTATATTTATGAACTGGAGCTAGTGCCGTATCGCCCTAGGTTATGACTGTCTCATGAGGAATATAATCCAACAAATTGCCGATCCAATGCCTATGATTTTCCTACATATTGTTCTTGCTAAGTTACTATCGCTATTGTTACTATTGCACTTGCTACAAAACTACTATTATCATTGTTACTGTTACTATTGTTGTTGCTACTACTATCAAAACTACCATACTACTTTGCTACTAATCACTTTGTTGTAGATAATTAATCTCCAGGTGTGGTTGAATTGATAACTCATCTGCTAATACTAGCAAATATTCTTTGGCTCCCCTTGTGTCGAATCTATAAATTTTCTTTGAGTACTCTACCCTCGAAATTGTTGTGATCCCATATACTTGTGGGTTATGAAGACCTTTTTTTGGCGCCGTTGCCGGGAAGCATAGCTATATTTGTTGATTTACTTGGGATTATTGTCAAATTATCACTATGAAGAATTTGAAGGATGCCAAGACTAAGATTTTTCCCTGTAAGACGAGGGGAGGTAAGGAACTGCCATCTAGCTCCACACTTGATTCACTTTCTATTATAAAGAGACTTGCAACACCACCACATGCTATTAATTCTGATGTGTCGCAAATTATTGATGATGCTACTTCTGCTATGAATGCTACTCATGATGATGCTAGTACCTTGCTTGATGATAATGTGCCACTAGGTGAATTTCTTGAGGAACAAATTGCTAGAGTAAGACAACATGATATTGTTGAAACTAATGATGAGCTTGAAACTGAAAATCCTTAAACGCCTATTAGAACTAGCCCTCCTAGATATGAATTTCCAAAGGTACCGAATGGTTATGTTATGGGTAAGGAGGCAACTAGAGATAATCTTGCTTGTAAGGATGGAGATGATTTAGAAAACTTATTACGCAAGTATAAAGGAAGATCTTTGAATCTAGAATGAAATGTGATCCTAAGTTTGCTACTTCACCTATCTTTATTGATGATAAGGATTATGAATTCTCTGTCGACCCAGAGTTAATTACTTTGGTTGAACCTGATCCTTTCCATGGTTATGAAACTGAAACTGTTGTAGCACATCTTACTAAGTTGAATGACATAGACAACCTTTTTGCTCATGATGAGAAAATTCGATATTACTATATCCTCAAATTATTTCCATTCTCATTAAAGGGTGATGCTAAAGCTTGGTACAATACTCTTGCTCCTGGTTGTGTGCGTAGTCCCCAGGATATGATTTATTACTTCTCTGAAAAATATTTCCCTGCTCATAGGAAACAAGTTGCCTTGTAGAAAATATTTAACTTTGTGTGAATCAAAGAAGAGAGTCTCCCACAAGCTTGGGGGAGGCTTCTCCAATTACTTAATGCTTTGCCTGATCATCCTCTTAAGAAAAATGAAATACTTGATATCTTCTATAATGGACTAACCGATGCTTCTAGGGATTTACTAGATAGTTGTGCTGGTTGTGTTTTCAGGGAACAAGCTATTAACCAAGCTGAAGAATTATTGAATAACATATTGAAAAATTATGATGATTGGACTCCTCCTGAAACACCGCCTAAACCCACTCCAAAGAAGAGGGGTATTTTATATCTTAGTCCTGAAGATATGCAAGAGGCAAAGAAATCTATGAAGGAAAAAGGTATTAAAATAGAGGATGTCAAAACTTTACCACCTATTGAAGAAATACATGGACTTGATGCACCACCACCACCTAAGGCGGTAGAGGTAAACTCTTTAATGAAATTCAAGGATAGTGATATTCCTCATAATAAACATCCTAGCCAATGCCTTTATGAATTTGATAATTACATTAGAAAGCAAGGTCACTTCAATGCAAATGTAATGAAACAATTGAAATACAATTCTGATATGATTGCTCGCTTAAGTGACATGTTATTTATAATCTCAAATGATGTTAGAGGTGTAGGAAATCATGACTCTATGGTTCAAACTCAATTGGAACAAGTTGCTAAATCTCAAAGAGAGTTACTTGATGAAATGAATAATAATATAAGTGACTTTGTTGTTACAGTAGCAACTAGAGGAGGTAAAATGACTCAGGAACCACTTTATCCCGAGGGACACCCAAAGAGAATTGAACAAGACTCTCGAAGAATTAACACTGATGCACCTAGTCCTTCTTAAAATAAAAAGAAGAAGAAAAATAATAGGACTTTGCCTGCCTCTAGTGAACCTGAAGTAGAAAAACCTCCTGATAATGATAATGAAGTTTCTATCTCCAATGCTGAAACTCAATCTGGTAGTGAACACTAACCTACTAATGATGAAAAAGATAATGATGAGGTTCATGATGAAATTCAAACAAATAATAAAGAACCAGAAAATGATGTGGAGATAGAACCAGCAGTTGATCTTGATAACCCACAACCCAAGAATAAAAGATATGATAAAAGAGACTTTGTTGCTAGAAAACATGGAAAGGAAAGAGAACCATGGGTTCAAAAACCTAAGCCCTTTCCAACTAAGTCAACTAAAAAGAAAGATGAAGAATTTGAACGCTTTGCTGAAATGCCAAGCCAGTCTTTTTGCGTACTCGCTTGACTGATATCTTAAAAATGCCTCCTTATGCAAAGTACATGAAAGACATCATCACCGATAAGAGAAAAATACCAGAAGCTGAAATATCCACCATGCTTGCTAATTATACTTTTAAAGATGGAGTACCTAAAAAACTTGGAGATCCGGGAATACCAACTATACCTTGCTCCATTAAAAGAAATTATGTGAAAACTGCTTTGTGTGATTTGGGAGTTGGTGTTAGTGTTATGCCTTTCTACTTATATAAGAGACTTGATTTGAATAAAATCACACCTACTGAAATATCTTTGCAAATGGCTGACAAATCAACTACCCCACCTATCAGTATTTGTGAGGATGTGCCCGTTGTTGTCGCTAATGTTACTATTCTGACTGACTTTGTTATATTTGAGATGCCCGAGGATGACAACATGTCAATTATCCTTGGTAGACCCTTCTTGAATAGTGCAGAGGCTGTTGTTTATTTCAGTAAAAGCAAGATCACTTTTCATATCAATGGTAATGAGCATACAATGCACTTTTCGAAGAAACAATTCCAAGTGAATGGTATTAATGTTACTGAAAGATCTCTGACAATCACTATTTGAAGTTTTCAACTACCCCTACCAACTGTTAAAAAGAAATATGAACTGCTTATTGTTGGGGACATTCATATCCTTATTGAGGTAACTTAGTGATTCACGAAAGTTCTTCAGTTTCAGGCTAATCAAAAGTGGTTGTTAATAAGACTTGATCAACCTTATTAATGGATCATTTTTGAGAGGTATGAAGTTGATGAATTTAGTGAGCACTACCGTTTGTTTTCTGTTTTTATTAGTTAAATAAAATAAAATGCCATGTTTTGTCTATTTTTTGAATTTTTCGTGCAATAAAAAAATAACCCAAAAATAAAAGTTCTCAGAATGCTCTGAAAATTTAATACTATTTCTTTCTGAATACTTAAGATTTTTGGTGCAAATAATATTAGAGGGAGGTGCACCAGGTGGCACAACCCACCTGGGCGCGCCAGGACCCCCAGGCGCGCCCTGGTGGGTTGTGGTCCCCACGTGGGCCCGCTCACTTATCTCTTCATCCCACATCATCACCTACCTCCAGAAAAAAACACCATTGCTCTCTCTTTCATGTTCTTTCTCTCAAACCCACGGATTTCGATCTCTTTTCTCGAAGCTCCGTTTCCAAAGCCGTCTCGGGGGATTGTTTCTTGGTATGTGACTCTTCCGTGCGTCCAATTAGTTTGTGCCTTAGTCGTTTATATTTTGAATAATTAGCTACTCTTGGTGTTGCTGTAGATGAGCTTGCATGTTGAATTCTTAGAGTTCTAAGTAGTTTCAATGCTTGCTATGCCTCTATACATCCCTATAAGTAGTTGCTACCAATCTTGTGAAGTTTTGTTAACACATTTTTGTGACCCAAAAATTTTCAGAAAATTGTACGCGAATATTATGGACTTCTTTGGAAGGAGTTCTTCGAGGAGGAGATCCTCGGAGGCATCTTCTAGTAGCAGCTCCGCTCGTCGGTCTTATGTTGAACCGTGTGAAAGTTCCATACGAGATGCCACTACCAAAACATGCTTATGGCCATGCAATGATTATATGGTGAGTGTGGGCATTAAGGAGGAATTTGAGCAACATGTTCACAATGCCAATCTCGGTCCCTATGTTTCAGATAAGGGCAACCAACACCTCACTCTCACTAAATCATTTGCCAAAGGATTTAAATTCCATCCCAGTGAGTCTAGGGTGTCATTTAAATTGTATGAAAATCCATTTACCATATCCTTAGAGAGCGTCGCTCACCACCGCAAATCCCATTCTAGGGTTCACTCAATGGACCGCCAAGGTCTGAGTTTGAGATATTCTTGACTAGCCTTTACTATGGTGAGACTAGGGGAGTGACGCAAGGTAGAATAAAGAGCATTCATTTTCCCGTTGCCCAGTAGTTTGCATTATTTAATGGAAAATGTATTGTAGGCAAACAAGATTGCAGTACACTTTGTGCTCCAGACTTGAGCCTCATACGCACCACTCTCACCGGTGACAAAAGTTATAATCTTGGAGCAATTGTTGCACGCAGGTTGCAAAACAAAGTTGGTAGTGGATATTTTTATGGTGGAATTTATGCCACACGATTAGCAAGAGAGCTGGGTGTTTCACCTTTTCCCTATGATCCTATTTTACCCACGCAGTACCTAGACTTTGATGCTATGAAATGTCATAAGATCCTTAGAGGTGAACCCCATAAATTCACTTATAAATTGCTATTTAATAAGGACTCCGTGCTGGACACATATTTGCATGCACCTGCTCTTTTTAATGTACATAACAGGTGAAGATATTTTGTTCTTGAGAGAGAGGCCCGAGCCCATAACACAACGGTTGTGGCCGCACGGCAGGCTGAGGCATCCGCACCGAGAGCTTCTGTGAGCTACCACTTTGACCATTACGCAGGCTACTAACCAATAACCAAGTTAGGCCAAAAGCCTAAGCTTGGGGGAGTACGTATTTCCACCGACATTGCATTCATGTTCACATATTTCATTCCAGTTGTCGGTGTTCACACTTTTTCATCGTATTATCCATGTTAAATTCATTTTCTCGTTTTCTTCTTGTGTGTTTGAATTTTTTTGAGAAAATCCAAAAACATATTTCTTGCTTCTTTTTTATTTTTCTTGCTAGTTTAAATTGTTGTAGCACTAAAAAGAGAACCCAAAAAGATTTCTTTGTTCTTCTTTTACCTGTTGGGAGTTTTCCCGTGTAAATAGTGTTTCTTGTTTTTGCTTTTCCCTTTTTATTTGCTTCTTTACGAAAAACCAAAAAGTCCAAAAATATTTCAGTGTGTTACTCTGAATTTCTTTTCTTTGTATTGAGTCATACCGAGGAGAAGACTGCGATGAAAATGTTGAGTGGCTCTCATATGCATTATTGTTGATCTGACAAAGAGTCCATATTACCTTGTATTCTCCTTTTGAATAAAATGTTTGCAGATTCTAGCTTAGTCCACGGTACTCTTGCACTATTATTATCTTCAAAACGTTTGGTCGTGCAAGTGAAAGGCAATAATGACGATATTCGATGAACTGGCCGTGGCAGAGAGAAACTGGTATGAACTTGAGTTGTGCTATTTTTGTAAATATGTTTAACCTAGTATCCATGATTCAGCCTATTATGATCAAACATGTTTGCAATGACAATTAGAGATTATGATTTCTCATGCCATGCATAAGTAGCTAGGATTAGATAATGATTTATCTTGGATGTCAACATTGCATTAAAATGATTGTGGTGTAGTATGATGATAAGGTACCCTCCTCTTAATGTTCGAGTGGCTTGACTTGGTACATGTTCATGCATGTAGTTGATTCAAAACAAACATAGCCTCTATGATATTTATGTTCATGGTGTTCATATCCTACTCATGCTAGTATCCAATGTTACTTATGCATAATGCATGTTCATGACCATTGTTGTTCTCTAGATGGCCACTTCTGAATCTATTTGCTAGCCTTCGCCTGTACTAAGTGGGAATTCTGCTTGTGCATCAAAAACCTGAAACCCAAGTTATTCTAGATGAGTCCACCGTACCTACCTATATGCGGTATTACCCTGCCGTCCTAAGTAAATTTGCATGTGCGGCCTCAAAAAATTTCAAATAAATATCCTTTTTGTGTGCCTGGATTGTTCATAGAGCGACAGGAGGTAGTATCAATTCCCAGTCCCAATTGGTCGGGTGGTAGGTGCGACATATGCCAAAGGATGGCTAATCATAGTGGGAGCCAGTAAGACGTCGCCGGTGCCTAGAAACGGGATGAGGCGAAGACATGCACGCCGACAAATCTTACCCAGGTTTGGGGCTCTCCTAGGAGATAACACCCCTAGTCCTGCTCTGCGGGGTCTCTGCATGATCACTAAATCAGTAAGTAGCTACAAGCGGCTCCTTGAGTTGTTCGCTAGAGGAAGAAGAAGGGCAAGGCTAGCTCTTCTCTTCTCTCTATAGGTGCGTGTGAAACTCTAAGAGATCAACCCTTTGCATGGGTGCCCTGGGGGGGTTTATATAGGCCTACCCCCCTGAGGTACAATGGTAACCCGACCGGGTGTGGACCCAGGCCGTCAGTGTCTATGGACGACGGCTTCTCCACCGACCGTTGGGGCCTGCCGACTGGTGGGTCCCGTCGGCTACCGGCCTCTTGGCCGACAGGCTGGGCCCACCGCATGTGGGCCCTGTCGGCTGCTTATTACTGTAGCCTTGCCCCTGATGACAACGGCTTTGTCGGGGCAGGCGTGGCTACAGTGCCGCCGCCTAGTGGGTGTTCGTTGTAGCCTCACCACGTCTTATCTGGTTAATGGTGCACAAACTTCCAGGGTGTGGGTAGGCCGGCTATTGGGAGCCGGCCCCTCCCAATGCTGACTGGTTCAGTCATGCCACCTTCTGGTAGCTCACTGACAGGTAGGGCCCGCCGCCTGTGAGCCGTACCGACAGCTCATCATGGGGGGCATGGTCGTTCTGCCATGGGTGATGTCATGGTCAACATGGCAACAGTGCCGCGCCGGGCGGGGGACGACCGCCCGGTACGTTGCACTGTGGCCACGCTTGGTCCGGGATTTGAGGGCTGCGGGCTTCACTGTAGCCACACCCCGTGTTATCGCCGTTATGTGGGTGCAAACTTTGAGGGTGCATGGCAGGCCGCCTACCAAGAGTTAGC
This sequence comes from Triticum aestivum, assembly GCF_018294505.1. Classification (NCBI taxonomy): domain Eukaryota; kingdom Viridiplantae; phylum Streptophyta; class Magnoliopsida; order Poales; family Poaceae; genus Triticum; species Triticum aestivum. Next base: position 523,932,014 of record NC_057813.1, on the reverse strand, counting down.
CACTCTGGTGGCCGCCTGCTAGGAGTCGGCCCGCTTTGGGGCAACTTACTGAACCTCGTCGCCTTCCTATAGCTGGCCGTTGAACTAGCCGGCCATGTGAAGGCGGCCCTTCGCCTTGGTTGCTTCAGGGGTGCAGTCGGCCCGATGTCTTGAAAAGCCAAGGGGAGCTGATAAGGCTACCCGTGGTCATTTACTCTAATAGTAGTCCCCGAAGCTGGTGGTGCTGCGCGGCTGAAAGGAGAGCGAGAAGCCTAAGAAGCTTCCTACTCTGAAGAGCCGACAGCTAGGAGTCGGCCACAACCAGACGCGCCGTCTGGAAGATCTTGAAGTTTGAAGGCGGGAACCAGGTGGCATGCGCACCGGGCGTCGGGCCGGCTGCCCGCTGCCCGCATGCCACGCGGCACCAGCTGGCTGGACTAGCATGCCAGCCCACGCATGCGATGGGACGTTACCGTAGGCTGGGGCCCGCCACTACCATGCCTTGGCCCACGCGCGGATCCACTGCGGGCGAGGCGGGCGGTTGGCATTCCGGTCGTAGTTAATACACGCCTTTATGGCGCAAAAAACGCGGGGTCGTGGGGGAGTGGGAGTAGTTAATCCCACGACCCCCACGCCCCGCCCCCTCGGCTTCACCGTTCTGGGGCTATAAATAGGGGGAGGAGGGGGCGGTAGACGCAGGCGCGCCTATCCTCCTCCGCCATTCTCTTCTTCCTCCTTCTTCTGTTGCTGCTGTCCGCCGTCGCACTGCGCTTTCAGTCACCCTGCTGCGCTGCAGCTCATCACCGCAGGGCCGCGCACACGTCACCGCGCCGCCCCTCCGTCAAGCTTCTTGAGACCATGGCGCGTGCCGGAGCCTGGGGCGGCTCCATCGTCCTGAAGACCACATCGATTTCCTCCGCCGGACCTGGCGGCTGCCCGGCGAGGACTTCGTGAAGGTTTGCCTGCCATCCGAGAGGGAAATATCATTGGCGCCGGAGGAGGGTGAGCGCGTCATCTTCCAGTCGCACTGCCTGCATGGCTTTGGCCTGCCTGCGAGCAGCTTCCTCGACTTCTACGGCCTCCAGCTGCACCACCTCACGCCGAACATGGTGGTGCTGCTGTCCGCCTTCGTCACGCTCTAAAGGCTTTCTCAGTGTCCTCTCCACCCTTGAACACTGGGGTGAGTTCTTTTACTCGAAACTTGGCACCATCGTCAAGAGAGTGGCAGCACAGTGCGTCACCTTCGTCGCGGTGTGGAGGCAGGCTGCCGACAACCCGTTCTTGCCCATCACGTTGATTCAGTCTGTGAAGATGTCGCAGCAATCGTACTTCTACATGAAGACTGTCCACCCAGAGGGTGACTGGGTCAACCTGCCGGCTTACGCAGCCGGCCCGCCGATGGGAACGCGGGCCAACTGGTCGTACCGGCCCTGGACGCTGTCGGTCGCCGGTGCCGCTGTCATTGCACGACTCAAGGTGATGGTGAAGTCGGAGGGCCTTACCGGGCCTGACTTGCTGACCGCCTTCGTGGCACACCAGGTGCTTCCCCTCCAAGGCCGGCCACACCTAGTATGCCAAATGAGCAGGCACCGAGATCCAAGCCGGATGTGCACCAAGGAGATGCTGCATGCGAAGGTGGCTCACTTGGTGAACTACATCTCGAACTACAAGCTCCCGGCGGCGGAGTGACGGTTCGGCAAGGAGCCATACTCGCGAGTGCATCCACCGCCTGTGGTAAGTCTTCATTTCTTCTTTTATCTTCTTTTTAGTTGTCGGGTTCTCTTTGGCCGTCTTGACCAACCGGCTATGAAACAGGGCTCCCTCGCCCAGCCGGCAGCCGGCACCTCAGGGTCGGCCTGCGAGTTTCTCCCTGACCGGTCGGAGAGCGATGTGGATGACCCCGACTTGGGGGTGGCCGCCCTGGAGGACGATGCCGCAGGGGTCGCCCCGCGCCGCCAGCCGGCATCCGACCAAGTGGGTGCGAGCTCATCTGCCGTGCCGGCTGCCCGAGGCGGCGCGCAGAAGCGTCTGGCCGCGCCGTTGATGGACGGCAGCCGGCCGAAAAAGCCCAAGAACTCGGTGGTGGCGACCAAGCCTGAGGAGGTGGTCGCAAAGGCGAACCTCTGCCGGAAGGTTGTGAAGGAGCCTCCATCGGTTTCCACGTAAGTACCGGATCCTCAACGCAATCTTTCTCCCTGTTTCTTTCAAACATTCTTCTAAGTTGTCTTCTTCTTGCTTAAACAGGGCCCCACTCTCTCTTGAGCGGTCGTCCGCCGCCTCCATGGTTGTGACGGCGGGGGGCTCCGCTAGTGCCCACCGCGTGGACCCGCGCGCCGAGCTTTAGGCAGCGACAAAGAGGAACGCGCGGAGGCGCACGAGGAACAAGAGGCGGAGCGGCAGAAGGCGGTGGCCGCCAAGGTGGTGCAGGAGGAGGTAGACGAGGCCGTGAAGGCACGAGCCGACGCTGCTGCCAAGGCCCAGGCGGACGCCACGGCCGAAGTGCAGGCGGGAGAGGCCACACGCGGCCAACCACCACAGCTCGTCATCCCCCTCCGCGCCGTGACACCCGACCCGAAGCCTCGGTGGTGCCGCCTGAAGGAGCCGACGGCGATCAGCCGGTCATGGAGAGGGAGGGGGTGATGGCATCGCCCTGGGGACAGAGGTGACTCCGTCGGCGCCGACTGCGGCAGACCAAGGCGGCCAACCCAATGCGCCACCCACGCCGCTGGCTTGTGCTGGGCCGACGGCATGAGCGGACCTCGCGGTCCGATCTCCGGCACGCTAGCGCGCGGGGAAGGCAGCCTCGACGCCGCATCCGCATGCGGCCAGGGGCGCCAGTTGGTCGACCCAGGAGTTGGAGGCGACCAGCGTCAACTCGTCGGACTAGACGCCTGGGGGCAGGACGGCCGTGCTGAACGAGGCAGCACAAGACGTCTGAGCCCGGCTCCAGGCTCAGGCCACCGCCCTCAGCGGCTACAACCAGGAGTTCCTAGTGACGCGGACGGCCATCCGGTAAGCCTCTTGCTTTTTTATTCTTGGATTCTTCTGTGCGGGTGTGCCAGCGCACCCACTGGGTGTAGTAACCCGAGTTCTGGGTCGGCTGCTGAGCAGGCGGCCTGGAACTTCTAAGTAGGCTTGGGTATTGACTTGTTTTCTCTTGTTCATCTGTCCTTTTTGCAGGACTATCATAACCTCCGCGCGGCCGCCTTCAACTCCCATTTCCGGGAGCTAACTCAACGGACCGCCAACTTGTCCGAAAGCCGAAGTAAGTATTCCACCTTATTTCTCTCATGGGGGTGCGTCAGCGCACCCACTGGGTGTAGTCCCCGAGATTAGGGCCGTCTGATGAGCAGTCGGGCCGGATCTCTTCTGGCAACTTTTTGCTTATTGATCATTCTTCTTTATTGTCTTTGCAGAGGCCAACACCACCTTGCATCAGCAAATTGGTGAGGCCCAAACCACACCACGCGCCAAGGAGGCGGAGTGCAGCACGGTGGCCCAGGAGCGCGACCGCCTGGCCAAGCAGCTGGCTGACCAGGAGAAACATCACCAAGCAGCCCTCCAGGCGGTGAAGGACAGCGAGACCACCCTTCAAGCCGAGCACGAGACCCAGGCGGTGAACTGGGCCGAGTCGGAGAAAGCGCTGAGTGATGGCTACTGCCAAGTTGAGGACATGGTCGACGATAAGTTGCCTTCCTCCTCTTTCTTTCATCTGCCGCCTGTTATCTGGTCCGGCCTCTGACTTCATGTTCCCTTTTGCTTCTTTGCGCAGAGTACTTCCCTGGCTACTTCATCGCCGCCAGCCAGGCCATCGAGGCCCACCGCGAAGCACGGAGGCAGGCTGGTGTTGAGATTGCGCTGAATGCCTGCCGGACGCTTGAGGAGCAGCTCCTGGCCATCCAAGCCTGTCTCCAGCCGTCCCACCGGTTGCTCCACCGCCTTCAACGCATTGGAGCCCAGGTGCTTTCCGCCCTCTGGCCTGACACACTAACGCCGCGTATGCCCAGTCGGACTGCCGACTGGCTAGAAGGGGCAGTCGGTCGCTTCGAGGCATGGAAGGCTTCTTCGGCCCGGGCAGGGGCTAGGCGGATGTTGGAGTTTGTCCGGGCGTGGTACCCTGGGCTGGATCTAGCCCAGTTGGCCACGTTCCGGCAGGAGGCCAACAAGGAGTTGGTGGAGGTGAGGCCTGCTATCATTCATCGCACCGCGGCGATCGCCGACTACGCCGACACCAGCGTCTTCATCCCTGACTTGAACGAAGACGGTGTTGAGGTGCCGTCGGATTGGTTCGGGCTGAACCCGGAGGACGGCGAGCACTCGGCGGAGGAGATCGACTCCAGCGATGCGGGTGAGGACGAGGAGGACGAGGACGGCGAAGACGCTGCGCCAGACGGTGGTGCAGACGGCCAGCCTCAACCTGATCGTGCCTCTAGCAACGAGCCACATACGACCACGCCGACTGCTACCGGTGACGACCAAGCCAAGACTCTCCACCCGGCCACTCCACCAGCCAGCGCCGCCGTCTCCACCGACCTGCCGGGCTCGCCTGCTGATCCCTTGGTCTAGGCGGCCAATTTTTATCTTTATATTCCTGCTCAGCAATCTTTTGAACAATGTCTGCTAAATTTGCGCAGTTCCACCCACTGGGGGTGTCTTCAAACTATGTTGAATTTTGTCTTAAAAAGCCTTTCTTCATGTAAATATTATCTTGCATATGCTATGCTTGTGTCGGGTTCCAACTTTTTCTTGCTTTGATCCTTTCCGCCTTTTTCCTTTGCTGCCTTCCCAGCCGAATAGCTGCTCTGCAGTCTGTGGATGGAAAAAACACTTAGCCGTTTGGGAGGGCGTGTACTTCAGCCTTCTCAGGTCATGGCAAGGTAAGTGGGAAGCCGGCCGGCCGGCTGCTTAGCAGCCGGTCGGCAAGGCGGGGAGCCGGCTTATGTTATGCAAGCGCATTGGTCCTTAACCATTTTTCTTGTGGGCACCATTTCCTGCCTTTGGCTCTTGCTAGCGGACAGCCGCTCTGCGAGCTGTGGCTTTTGGCAAGAGAGGGCTGAGATGCCGGCACACTACTTGTTTGACTGCAGGTAGTGCTAACACAATACAAGACGGCAAGTCCCCGGGCCGACTGCTGCAGTCCCTGGGCCATACTCTGAAGTCCCCGGGCCGGGTGCGACCGTAGCAGTCCCCGAGCCACCTGCCAAAGTCCCCGTGCCGACTATTGAGGTCCCCAAGCCGGATCCGACTGCTTCGGGGTCAGCCGACATGAAAATAGAGTCTTATTATCGCGACGGCTTGACAGATGGCTTGAGGAGGCGCTGAAGGGACACGCCGGTTGGTATAGCTCTCCGGATGGAGCCGATTCGTGCCAGGGCATCTGCTTGCTTGTTGTCGGCCCGCGGCACGTGAAGGAACTCGCACCCTTCGAAGTATCCGCTGAGTTGCTGAACAAGGAAGCGATAGCTTGCCATGTTTGTATCCTTGGCGTCTCAATCACCGGACGACTGTTGGACCACCAAGTCTGAGTAGCCATAACACAAGATCCGGCGAATGTCGAGTTCTTTGGCCAGCCGGAGCCCATGTATGAGCGCCTCATACTCGGCCACATTGTTAGAGGCGGCGAAATGGATTTGCAATGTGTATCTGAGCTTGTCGCCCTTGGGAGAGGTGAGGACGATGTCGGCTCCCAAACTGTTGCGCATCTTGGATCCATCAAAGTGCATCCGCGAATGGGTAGAGTCGGGTGATGGCGGCAGGTACTGGGTCTCGGCCCAGTCAACAAGGAAGTCGGCCAGCACTTGGGACTTGACGGCGGTGCGAGGCTGGTAGAAGATGGTATAAGGAGCTAGCGCGATGGCCCACTTGGCCACCCGATCGGATGCATCCCGGCTGCCCATGATCTCGGCAAGCGTGGCCGTGCAAAAAACCTTGATGGGGTGCTCTTGAAAGTAGGGCTTGAGCTTCTTGGCGGCAAAGTACACGTTGTAGCACATCTTCTGGTAGTGGGGGTAGTTCTGTTTTGAGATCGACAATACTTCACTCAAATAATACATGGGCCTCTGGACCAGCTGTGCCTTGCCTTCTTCTGGGTACTGAACCATGATGACTGTGCTGACCACCCGGCTAGTTGTAGCAATGTAAAGGAGCATGGGCTCTTTGTCCGTCAGAGCTGCCAGGACGGGCGGCATGGTCAACATCTTGTTCAACTGGTGAAAGGCCTCGTCCGCTTGGTCATTCCACTCGAAGTGTGTGGTTTTCCTCATGAGTTGGTACAGGGGGAGATCCTTCCCTCCGAGCCGACTGATGAAGCAGCTACGAGAAGCCAAGCACCCAGTGAACTTTTGGACATCTCGTAGCCGGGTGGGAATATACATCCTCTCTATGGCCTTGATCTTTACCGAGTTGCACTCGATGCCGCGTTCAGAGACCAGGAAGCCAAGGAGCTGGCCGGCTGGTACCCCAAAGACGCATTTCTCAGGGTTGAGCTTGATCTGAAAGTGGCGCAAGTTGTCATATGTTTCTTTGAGATCTTCCAACAGAGTGCCGCGCTTCTCCATCTTCACCACAATATCGTGTACATAGGCGTGGGCATTTCTGCCGAGTTGCTTGAGGAGGCACTTCTGCATGCAATACTGAAAAGTGGCACCGGCATTTCTCAGGCCGAATGTCATAGTCAGGTAGTAGATGGCTCCGAATGGTGTGATGAAGGCGGTCTTCAGGCGGTCGGCTGGATCCAACTTGATCTGATGGTATCCTGACTAGGCATCCAAGAAACTCAACAGCTCGCATCCGGCTGTGGAGTCTATCACTTGATCAATCCGGGGCAAAGCAAATGGATCTTTGGGCAAGCTTTGTTGAGGTTGGTATAATATATACACATGTGCCACTTCTTGTTCTTCTTTGGTACAAGGACTGGGTTGGCAAGCCACTCTAGAAAGAACACTTCCATAATGAAGCCGGCTACAAGAAGTCGGGCTATCTCTTCACCAACAATCCTTCTCTTCTCCTCTGATAGTCGGCGGAGGGGTTGCTTGACTGGTTTTGCATACGCTCGGACATGTAGCTTGTGCTGGCCAAATCTGTCGGGACACCCGGCGTGTCCTTGGGGGACCATGCAAAGATATCCCGATTCTCATGGAGGAAATCGACGATCTCGCTTTCCTATTTGCTGTCTAGGTTTGTTCCCACAAGGGCGAACCTCTCCATGTGCTCTGGATCCAGAGGTATCTTCTTTGTTTCCTTGGCCGGCTGGAAAGAGCCCTGAGCTTCTGACTCCCTGGGGTCGGGCGACACGTCCGCTTGCTTGCCGGCCATGGCCACAACCCGATCAAGGATCTTTTTCTCAGCAGCAATAACGAGGGACTCGGCCAGCCGACTGCTGGCTGCAGTGCAGGCGGGTGATTTCTTGTAGTCTTCGACTATGGTTATGATGCCCTTGGTGATTGGCATCTTCATCTTGAGGTAGGCATAGTGGGGCACATCCATGAACTTGGCCAGAGCAGGCCGACCAAGTAAAGCGTGATAGGGGCTCTCCAGGTCCACCACCCCAAACCAAACTGCTTCATGACGGAAGTGGTCTTTATCTCTGAAGAGAACATCTATCTTGATCTTGCCGATTGGTGAGCATGAAAGGCCGGGTACAATACCATGGAAGACGGTTCAACTGGGCAAGAGTTGCTTCGTCTTGATGTTCATCTTCTCCATGGTGTCACGATACAGGATATTGATGCTGCTTCCGCCATCAATCAGGACCCGGGAGAAACGAGCAGCCTGCATCTCGGTTGCAAAGGTGACGTCCAACACCATGGCATAAGAGCCCGTAGAAGGCATCACCTCTGGGTGATCAGTTTGGCTCCAGCTGATGGGCTTCTCAGACCAGTGAATGAACTCTGGAACTTCGGAGGCAACAACATTGACCTCTTGGTGCCGCCGGCACCGGCTGCACCTGTCGTCAGCTTGGCTCGTGAAGACGATGTAGGCTGCGTGCTATTCAGGGAACTCATCTTGAACGGCTCCGACTGCTGGGCGGGCCGCCGGCTGCTGAGGAGCCGGAGGCGGCTGGCTAGCATGCGGAGGAGGCAGCAGCCCTTCGCCTTTGGAGATTCGGGTGAGCCAATGGCATTTCTGAGTTGTGTGGTTGGACGGCTTCACGCCACTGTGGAACTTGCAGGGAGTGTCGGTGTCAAAACCGGCAGATCTCGGGTAGGGGGTCCCGAACTGTGCGTCTAGGCGGATGGTAACAGGAGATAAGGGACACGATGTTTTTACCCAGGTTCGGGCCCTCTCGATGAAGGTAAAACCCTACTCCTGCTTGATTAATATTGATGATATGGGAAATACAAGAGTTGATCTACCACGAGATCAGAGTGGCAAAACCCTAGAAGCTAGCCTATGGTATGATTGTTGTTCGTCCTACGGACTAAAACTCCCCGGTTTATATAGACACGGGAGAGGGCTAGGGTTACACAGAGTCGGTTACAATGGTAGGAGATCTACATATCATATCGCCAAGCTTGCCTTCCACGCCAGGGAAAGTCCTATCGGGACATGGGATGAAGTCTTCAATCTTGTATCTTCATAATCTAGGAGTCCGGCCAAAGGTCATAGTCCGGCCATCCAGACACCCCCTAACCTAGGACTCCCTCAGTAGCCCCCAAACCAGGCTTCAATGATGATGAGTCTGGCGCACAGATTTGTCTTCGGCATTGCAAGGCGGGTTCTTCTCCAAATCCCATATACCCGTCGAATAGTGTTCGGCTTCTGATGAATGTCATGCTCCTCGGTTTCTGCGCCCAATAATGGCCATTTCCCACGTGTAAAAAGAATGTGAAAAGACAGGGGTTCTTTTTTCATTTACCCCCTTAGCTGCGCAAAGGGGCCGCCTATAAAAGAGATGGGGACTTTTAGATCCGAAATAACATCATCTTCCCTCCGCGAGCATCCATCGGAGTGCATTCCACAAAGATCCGTTCTACCATGGCCGGTCAACGCAGCTCCTCCTCTCGCCCTTCCAGCCCTCAGCCCGGAGATTGGGAGAGGTGTTCCGTCCCGCACAGCGAGCTTGTAGTGCTCCAAACCAAGGGGCTCCTCCCCCCAGCGTACATGGTCCCAGTTCTAGCCCGGCTTGCTACCTATAGTGGCGGAGAACAGGCGGAGAGCATCCCCAATCCCTCCAAAGGAGAGCGGGTATGCCTTGTCCCTTATTTGATAAGAGGACTCGGATTTCCAATTCATCCATTTCTCCAGGGGGTACTGGAGTTCTATGGTCTCCAGTTAAACCACCTCACGCCTACCTCCATACTGCATATTGCGGGCTTCGTGGCCCTTTGCGAGCTGTTTTTGGGCATCGAGGCCCATTTCGCGTTGTGGAAGAGGTTATTCTGCCTCGTGCCCCACTCTCAGGAGGGGTCGATTTATCAAGTGGGTGGAGCCGAACTATGGCGCGTCGCCGGGACCAGATATCTATCCGGAACCCCAAAGAAGGCGTCCGAGAACTGGCCTTCAGAATGGTTTTATATAGACGACGTCCCTCTGCCGAACCCTATACGGATCGGCCTCCCTGAGTTCAATAATGCCCCCTTAAAGAAACGCCTGAGTTGGCGTCCACAGAGCCCCTAGAGGGAAACTGACAAGACGTCCTTTACCTGATGAGCCGGATAAGGTTGTTAGCTCATTCCAGATTGACCATGATCGAAGTCCTGGCCACATGCATTACGCGGGGGGTGCAGACGCTTCAGTACAGAGGCCACCCCATGTGGGATTTCAACGGGGAGGATGACGCCACCCGGTGCGGCCGCAAGGGGCCGGATTCGGCTGCCACTCTAACGAAGATCTTGTCCGCTTTGTACAAGGGAGAAGAGGAGGAATTCCTCCGTGTCAACCCACGGGGCGGATTCTCTATGTACAATCCTCCAAGCTGGGTAAGCGAACACTTTTACTTGTCTGTCCGTTTTCAAATTCCCATAGTTAAGTACTTAGTCTATTAATGTTAACGCAAGAGCTACGCCAGACTGTAAAGGAGATAAACAGTCCTCCCCCTCAACCCGAGGACCCGGAATGATCCCTGGACCCAGACCTCCAAGAGGACCCGGACTTATGCATCGAGGGATTGATGGGGTGTTTCATCAAATGAGTAAGGACAACACCTTAGTGGCCATTATGGCCGATTATCCCAGTCTACTTCCCGCCTCACAGGTAATCGAAACCGGAGTCTTAGTACTTTCAAGAGGATCCATCCGTGCTTATTTTTTATCTCCGTATACCAATGCCGTTTTTTGCAGGGGAAATCCTTGAGGCGGAGGGCCGAGCCCGCGGTGGCTAGCTAGCAAGGGCCATCGAGGCCCAGCGGGCTGAAAAGAAGTGCAGATCCGATCGAGACGTCGGTGCAACAGTATGGCGTACGACTTTAATGCCCAGGGTGCATGCCTTCAAGGCATACTAACGCTCATGTTCTCTTCAGGAAGAAGAGCGCACGCCGGACTATATCCACCGGCCAGGCTTCAAGGCTGGATCCGGGAGCAGAGGCGAACATGGGGCGCGCACCGGACACTCCTCCCACAGAGGACATGGACGGGCTATCTGCCACCAATTCAGAGGTGGAGAGTGCCATGAACCACGGGCGTCGCCGGACTGTTCTTCGCGACGCATGTTTTTCCCAAGAGGCGTTGGACGCCTTTAATACGGGAGATGTGTACCTCCGTGCCGCTCAAAATGGTCTAGCCAGAGCCACAGAGCAGTATGTAAAAGACATACGGGTGAGTAAATCTGATGGTTATATATGTCAGTAGCCCCCGAGACTTGAAACAGTTAAAATAACTGATTTAAGGATCATTTGATATGCAGGATCTTACAAAAAAGAATACGCAACTGTCCCAGGAGCTGGAAGAGTGCAAAGCCCATCTTAAGGCCGCACTAACCGCCACAGAAAATGCCAGGGGGACCCCCTCAGGTAATATATGCTTTGAAAGATAAGCGTGTTGTGAAGTGCGGCATGTGTGCAATTCTGACAATAACAGCACAGATGGGGCCAGAGTGGATCCGAACAAGCAACAACTCTTACGCCAGTTAAAGTCCGGCGAGAGCGTGCTTACGCGGGTGAGGCAAGAGAAGAACAAGCTTCAAGATGCCAATACCCAGCTGGGCGAGGAACTAAAGGATGTTCGTGCTCAGCTGTCAGATTCCGTGAAGGAGAATCGGCGACTTCGACGCGGCATTTTTAGTAAGTGCTTGAGCGAATCTTCTAAAAAGAGTTCAGCGAGGAAGTCGATTGACAGAGTTATGTCTGTAGGTATGGTGAAAGGTCGGCCTGTGGAGGAAATGCCCGGTTCTATGGGTGACCTTCTTCCCGAGCTATCACAACTGCACGAACGAGTTCGGCAGGCGATGCGAGGCGTCGTCCAGTCCTTGTGGCCATCCCTCTCCATGTCCGAAGGCCTTGGAGAGCTTGCAGAGAAGCTAAAGGGAGCGCGGCAGCGCTTTCGATTATGGAAGATTTCAGCCTGCCGTCAAGGCGCCAGGGAGGCTTGGGCCATGGTGAAGACGCGGTACACGAAGGCTGACCGAAACCACATGGCCGAGGTCGGACCTGTGGGGCCTAACGGGAAGGAGATCCCTATCAGTTTAGTGTACGGCCAGGTAGAGCTGGTCGCCAAGTATTCCCAACAGGACAGTAAGTTGGACAGCCTGTTGGATGGTATTGAAGAAGAATATACCTAGTCAAATTGACTATGTAATTTAAAATGACATGTAAAATGCCTTCTAGCCGGATTGTAGATCATTTGTTATTGCGGACCTTTTCGCTTCAACCTCTGGACCCGATAGTCCGAAATGTGTCCGAATACCCTCTCGGTTATGTAAGAACTGGGCTCATGCATGGAGACCAGGCGTAGGGGTCATAAGTTCTTTAGAAGACAAGTGCCCAACTAGTTATGTTATATTACATGGTTAGTAAGAAACATCTTCCAGGGAGAATAGTTCCGTTAGGGGTTCCTTTCCCTGGGAGGCAATGCCCTAAAGTGCATGTCCGGACTGTGAAAAAAAGCAAAAAAAGCATCTGGGGGCAGATAAATAAACAAGTGAAAAATCAACTTTTATTTCACCGACCGAATATTCCCTTAAAAACGCTAGCTTTCGGCTTCACCCAGTCTGAGGTACACATCCGGCTGACCCCGCAGTAACAATCGCAGAGGTGCTCCCTTTACCACCTAGCCGAACAATCGGGAACGTCAGGAGCCAGGCAACCCAGGTTGGCCAAAACTTAAGCCATATCGATGCATATAATGGTGAATAAAAGGTTCATGCGGAAGTGTCACACATGTGTTGGGCATGAGGCCCGTGTATATAAGCTTCTGATAAAGAAGCCCCCAGGTATAGTGAGCGCGGGTGGCGCGTCAATTATGTGCGAACAATGCGCAAGCGAGCCCTTAAAGACTTGTAAGAAAAAGGGAGGGAGAAGGAGAGAAATATAAGGCAACTAATTTGTAAAAAAAAGGGATAGAGGAAGGAGACGAACACAGAGTCCGGCGCTAGGCGTAGAATCTTCGTAGGCGTGCTGCGTTCCATGGGTTCGGCTTGAGTCGGTTATCTGATGCGTTTCGCAGACGGTACGCTCCACCAGTCAGGACTTGGTCGATTATGAAGGGACCCTCCCATTTGGGCTTGAGTTTGTCCTTTTTCTTGTCCGGCAGGTGTAGAACTAGTTCGCCAACATTGTAAGTTTTGGCCCGTACTTCTCTGCTTTGATATCTTCGAGCCTGCTGCTGATAGAATGCGGAATGGGCTTTTGCCACGTCGTGCTCCTCCTCCAATGCATCCAAGCTGTCCTACCGATCGAGCTCGGCTTCTCTTTCTTCGTACATGCACATGCGAGGTGAGTCATGAATTATGTCGCAGGGCAGGACTGCCTCTGCGCCGTATACCATAAAAAATGGTGTGAATCCGGTAGTGCGATTCGGCCTGGTCCGCAGCCCCCAGAGTACGGAGTCGAGCTCCTCTACCCAGTGCGTGTTAGATTCCTTGAGGGATCGCACTAATTTGGGTTTGATGCCGCTCATGATTAGACCTTTGGCTCGCTCGACTTGACCGTTAGTTTGTGGGTGATAGACTGAAGCGCAAACGAGCTTAATGCCCATGTTTTTGCACCAGATTTTAACCTCGTCGGCCGTAAAGTTTGTGCCGTTGTCAATAATGATGCTGTGGGGACGCCGTAACGGTGTACGACCCCTGATATGAAGTCTATCACCGGTCCGGATTCGGCCGTCTTGACAGGCTTGGCCTCTATCCATTTGGTGAATTTGTCCACCATGACCAGTAGGTATTTGTGCTTGTGGGTTCCTCCTTTGAGGGGTCCAACCATGTCAAGCCCCCAAACTGCGAAAGGCCAGGTAATGGGTATAGTTTGGAGGGCGGTAGGTGGCATGTGGCTTTGATTAGCAAATAATTGGAAACCGACGCATCGCTGGACTAAGTCCTGAGGATCTGCACGGGCCGTCAGCCAATAAAATCCAGTACGGAAGGCCTTGCTTACAAGGGCCCGGGCTGCAGCGTGGTGTCTGCCGAGTCCGGCGTGAATTTCAGCCAGAAGGTTCCGCCCTTCTTCTTCGGAGATACACCTTTGAAGGACTCCGGTGGAGCTTTTCTTATAAAGCTCTCCTTCGTGGACTTTATAGGCTTTAGATAGCCGCACTATGCAGCGTGCTTCATTTTGGTCCTCGGGAAGTTCCTGCCTAGTTAAGTAGGCTAAGAATGGTTCTGTCCACGGGGCAATTACTGCCATTATTACATGGGCTGAGGGTGTGACTTCGTTGACGGAGTCTTCCGTTGTGTCAGAATTTTCGGTGTCAGGTGGTGTGGCTAGGTCTGGATTGTTATTTCCGGATTCCCCTTCCCACTGTACGGATGGCTTGAATAGCCTTTCCAGGAAAATGTTGGGAGGGACTGCATCGCGCTTTGCACCGATGCGTGCCAAGACGTCTGCTGCCTGATTTTTTCCCCGGACTATATGGTGAAATTCGAGCCCTTCGAACCGAGCTGACATATTTATGACGGCATTGCGATAAGCTGCCATTTTCGGATCTTTGGCATCAAAGTCTCCATTTATTTGGGATATCGCGAGGTTCAAATCCCCACGCACCTCTAGGCATTGAATGCCCATGGAGACTGCCATCCGGAGGCCATGTAGAAGGGCCTCGTATTCGGCTGCATTGTTGGAGTCCTGTACATTATCTGTAGTACATATTGGATTGTATCTCCAGTTGGGGCCGTCAGAACGACGCCAGCCCCCAGACCCGCCAGCATTTTGGAGCCGTCGAAGTGCATGATCCAGTTGGAATATGTGTCGTACTCTTCAGGGAGTTCAGCTTCAGTCCATTCAGCGACAAAGTCGGCCAAGACTTGTGACTTGATGGCTCGCCGTGGCTTATAGTTTATGTCGAATGGGAGGAGTTCGATGGCCCATTTGGCAATCCGTCCCGTTGTGTCGCGGTTGTTTATGATATCATTAAGAGGTACTTCGGAGGCTACTGTTATTGAACACTCTTGAAAGTAGTGTTGTAGCTTCCGGGATGCCATGAACACTGCGTATGCTATCTTTTGGTAATGCGGGTACCGGGACTTGCATGGAGTGAGGACAATGGACACGTAGTAGGCTGGTTTCTGGACAGGGAATTTGTGTCCATCCGTTTCTCATTCGACGACGAGGACTGCACTTACAACTTGGTGAGTTGCCGCGATGTATAACAACATTGGTTCACCGATGTTAGGCGCGGCCAGGACCGGGTTTGTTGCCAATAAGGCTTTTATTTCTTTGAGTCCGGCCGTGGCGGCATCCGTCCACTCAAAGTGTTCGGTGCGCCGGAGGAGGCGGTGAAGGGGTAATGCCTTTTCCTCCAAGCTGGAGATGAAGCGGCTTAGAGCCGCCACACATCCAGTCAATTTTTGTATTTGTTTGAGATCTTTTGGAATATCCTATTGTGACAGAGCTCGGATCTTGGCTAGGTTTGCTTCAATTCCTCTACCGGATACGATGAAGCCCAAGAGCTTTCCGGCTGGTACGCCGAAAACGCATTTTTCCGGGTTAAGCCTAATGGCATATGTTCGGAGGTTATTGAACGTGAGCCTCAAGCCGTCTATTAGAGTATCGACATGCTTTGTTTTGACGACCACGTCATCCATGTATGCTTCAACTGTTTTGCTGATTTGGTTGGCTAGACATGTCTGAATCATGCGCTGATATGTTGCACCGGCGTTTTTGAGCCCAAAGGGCATTGTGTTGAAGCAGAATGGGCCATATGGGGTGATGAATGTTGTTGCGGCTTGGTCTGACTCTGACATCTTAATTTGGTGGTAGACAGAGTATGCATCGAGGAAACACAATGAATCATGTCCTGCGGTGGCGTCGATGATTTGATCGATGCGGGGGAGGGGGAAGGGATCCTTTGAGCAGGCCTTGTTGAGGTCTTTGAAATCGACGCATGGGCGCCAGGTTTTGTCCTTCTTTGGTACCATCACCAGGTTTGCTAGCCAGTCCGGATGTTTTATATCTCTGATGAATCCGGCTTCCAGTAGTTTGGCTAGCTCCTCTCCCATGGCTTGTCTCTTAGGTTCGGAGAAACGTCGAAGAGCCTGCTTAACAGGCTTGAATCCTGTTAGGATGTTTAGGTTTTGCTCGGCCAGTATGCGTGGGATTCCTGGCATGCCGAAGGGTGCCAGGCAAAAATATCCCAATTTTTGCGTAGGAATTCTCTTAGCGCGGCGTCTACATCAGGGTGTAATTGTGCCCCGATGGAGGCCGTTTTTGTAGGGTCCGTTGGATGGACTTGGAACTTGACTATTTCGTCTGCCGGTTTAAAGGAGGTGGACTTGGGTCTTTTGTCGAGTATCACGTCGTCCCTGTCCACTGTGGAGCGCAGCGCAGTTAGTTCTTCGGCCGCTAGGGCTTCGGATAATGCCTCGAGGGCCAGTGCGGCTGTTTTGTTTTCGACGCGGAGCGCTATGTCCGGATCACTAGCAAGAGTGATGATTCCGTTAGGTCCAGGCATTTTGAGCTTCATGTACCCATAATGGGGTATAGCTTGAAAAATTGTGAATGCCTCCCGTCCTAACAGAGCGCGGTATCCGCTGATGAACGGGGCCACTTGAAATGTGACCTCCTCGGATCTATAATTATCCGGCGTGCCGAACACCAGATCCAGTGTGATTTTTCCTGTACAGCACACTTCCCGACTAGGGATTATTGCTCAATGCGGCTCCAGTCTATTTCCATTTTTTGGAGGGTTTCCTCATAAATGAGGTTCAATCCGCTACCACCGTCCATGAGTACCTTGGTAAGCCGAAAGTCGTCCACTATCGGACTAAGGACCAGTGCGGCTGGTGCTCGGGCAGCCCGGAATTTAGGTTCGTCACTGGCATTAAAGGTAATAGCCGTGTTACTCCATGGGTTTATTGTTGCTACCTGGTAGACTTCGGTAAGGTTGTGGAGCGTTCGTTTCCGCACATTATTTGATGCGAAAGTCTCGAAGACTGTTGATACCGTAGTAGTATTCCTGGGGTGGTTTTCTACGGATTCTGGAGTTAGAAGCTCCTCGCCACTTCTGGCCACCTGTCGGAGTATCCAACATGCTCTAAGGCTATGAGTTGGTGTGGCGTCCTCTGTACTATGAATTTTACAAGGTCCATTGAGCCAGCCCTCTAGCACGGTTCCATACCCTATGGAGCGTTTTTGTTTTTTGTTGTTTGGCCCAGGTGCCTGGCGATAATGCGCCCTTTTATTTTGGACCGGGATTGTATTCAGGGACGGATTGTCCCAGAATTTTGTTTCGGTTTTTCGAATGCTTTCTATCACACAGTACTTTTGTACTATGGATGCCAAGTCAGCGAGGCGTGTAATTTCACGACGACTTATGGCGTTGAGGATTCCGATGTCCGTGCAGTTATTGCAGAAGGATGAAATTGCATCCTCCTCGCGGCAGTCCTCTATCCTGTTCATGACCAGGAGGAATCTGGCCCAGTAATGATGTATTGCTTCTCTGGGCTCTTGCCGAATTTGGGATAGATCCCTTATATTTGGGTGGGCGGGTGGATTTAAATGTGGAACCTCACCCGATCTGAGACTTAGGGGCCAAGAAATTTCCGAACTCAGAAGCTTGGGTTCTTGGACGTTGTCCAATGAGTCAGGCCAGCTGCCTAACTTTAGGTTCAGGGCTTGAGTGACGTCCTCCCCTCCACGGGTATCCGGCTTGGAGGGATCAGGAATCCAGACACATCTGGTCCATAGGATGAGCGAGGATTCGCCGCATTGTTCCTCCACCATTTCGACGTGGTGGGTGACCTGGGGAGAGTCAATCTCTCTCGGGTCGGGTTTAAGCCGAATCTTATCGTAGTCTGTAGCGACTCCCAGGGCGGCGATGTGATACAAGAGCTCATTTAAGGAAGAGAGCTCCATCGGATCTAACTGCTCGACGAGTTCCAAGTTGACGTGGAGATTGCTTTCGATGACCCAAGAAGTCATCGTCGGTGCAGCGGCCGAACAAGCGGTCATTAGAAAACCGCCTAGCCGGAGAGTTTGGCCGATAGCCAAAGCTCCTTTAGCGACAGCGCCGTCTTTAAAGATGGGGTGCGGCATCCCTCCTGATGGTGATGACACAGAGGAACTCTCAATGAAAGCACCAATGTCGGTGTCAAAACCGGCGGATCTCGGGTAGGGGGTCCCGAACTGTGCGTCTAGGCGGATGGTAACAGGAGACAAGGGACACGATGTTTTTACCCAGGTTCGGGCCCTCTCGATGGAGGTAAAACCCTACTCCAGCTTGATTAATATTGATGATATGGGTAGTACAAGAGTTGATCTACCACGAGATCAGAGAGGCTAAACCCTAGAAGCTAGCCTATGGTATGATTGTTGTTCATCCTACAGACTAAAACTCCCCGGTTTATATAGACACCGGAGAGGGCTAGGGTTACACAGAGTCGGTTACAATGGGAGGAGATCTACATATCGTATCGCCAAGCTTGCCTTCCACGCCAGGGAAAGTCTTATCCGGACACGGGACGAAGTCTTCAATCTTGTATCTTCATAATCCGGGAGTCCGGCCAAAGGTCATAGTCTGGCCATCCGGACACCCTAACCCAGGACTCCCTCTGGGGGCATCAAGGGTTTGCTCGTAGGAGAAAGCGGGCTGCCAACCCGGCTTGCCTCCTTTGTGGTGCTTGGGTATGGGCTGCCCTTCCGGCTGCTGATCTTCAACTGTTGCCACCTGCCGGCTGGTGGAAGTCAGCATCGGGGCCTTGCGCTTGTTGTCGTTCTAATGCAGGCGCCAATTGGTATCGCCAACCGACGTTCTAGGAGCGGAGGGAGCACCTTTCCAGAGGCGTCCACCCGAAGCTCCGACTTCATTTAGGAGTCGACAGTGGCGCACTTGTCTGCTATGATCAGCAGCTCATCGAGTGTGGCCAGCTCGTCGCAGACGAGTCGGTGCTTAAGGATGGTGCCTTCTCTTCACCCGATGGTGAAATACTTTCTAGCTTGCACCTCATGCACCCCTTCGCAGGTCCAGCGCGCCAGGTAGTCGCGACTTGACTCGGTTGGGTCTTGGACGCACAGAGAGAGTTGGCGTGGCTTGGGCGCCCACTTGTACGTGCTAGTGAAGTGCGTATGAAGACCTTGGTGAAATCCACCCAACTGTTGATGCTATAGGGCTTGAGGTTGTTCAGCCAGGTGCATGCCATGCCTTGAAGCATGAGGAGGACGTACTTCACGGCAACACGCCTATTGCCGTTTGCTATGCTGACTGCAGTGGAGTAGTCTATAAGCCAGTCTTCCGGCTTCACCGAGCCGCTGTACTTGGGCGTGTCTCTTGGGAGCAAGAACCATTTGGGAAAGGGCTCGTCGCGAATGCAGGGGCCGAAGCAAGGCGGGCCGACAACATCCTCTTCTTCTAGCGCCAGGGATCACGCTAGTCGGTTGATCTGATGGCGGGCATCGTTCTCGTTGATTCCTTCGCGGCGGCCCAGTCGGCCGTTGAGCGTTGGGTGCTCCAGAGGCGGCGGGGATGGATATCTCTCCCTGCGGGCAGAGGAGGAGGCGGGTTATCACCTCGCCGCTCGACGACTCGGGGGCGGCCTTCTTCGTCGCGCTCAATGGTGAGGCGCGTCCGACTACGGCTAGCAGCCGACTCCTTATCTCTTCGCTCACGGGCGCCGCCTGTTGTCGATGTCTGGGAGGTCGTGTCGTGCTCTCGACGAGGGGGAGTACTCTTGGCGCAGGTGCCGGCTTCTTGCCGTTCTCTGGCCGCGTCGATGAGCTGCTGGACGCGTCTCCTCATGCAGCGTAGCTCGTCACCGTCCAATCCTTCTAGCTCATCTGCTGCTGCATGGGAAGCTCCCAGGTTCTCTAGGGGTGTGGTGTAGACCGGACGGTCGGATCCCAGCATGCTAGCGATGGCTGCTCCGCGCTTCTTGATAGCACCAAGCCGGCTAGGCCCTCCAGCAACCTGCGTGCCAGAGGTGGCACGATCGACCTTGCACTGATAGGCCTCGGTGAGGCGTCTCATGGAGGCTATCTTCTTGTTGTTCTCGATGAGTGCAAGGTGGTGGGCCTCCAGTGTCTTGGCGTCGGCGTCAGCAGGAATGGGTGCAGACAGATCGCGTATCGCCGTCTGTAGAGTATCGTGGGCATCTGCACTGGATGCGGCGCCGTGGCTGATGACCAGTGATGACCCACAAATGTAGGGGATGTATCGTAGTCCTTTCGATAAGTAAGAGTGTCGAACCCAACGAGGAGCAAAAGGAAATGATAAGCGGTTTTCAGTAAGGTTTTCTCTGCAAGCACTGAAATTGTAAGTAATAGATAGTTTTGTGATAAGATAAATAGTAACGAGTAACAAGTAAGTAAAGTAAATAAAATGCAGCAAGGTGGCCCAATCCTTTATATAGCAAAGGATAAGCCTGGACAATTTCTAATAATGATAAAGGAGCTCCCGAGGACACGTTGGGAATTATCGTCAAGCTAGTTTCCATCATGTTCATATGATTCACGTTCGGTACTTTGATAATTTGATATGTGGGTGGACCGGTACTTGGGTACTGCCCTAACTTGGACAAGCATCCCACTTATGATTAACCCCTATTGCAAGCATCTGCAACTACAAAATAAGTATTAAGGTAAACCTAACCACATTACTAAACATATGGATCCATATCAGCCCCTAACGAAGCAACGCATAAACTAGGGTTTAAGATTCTGTCACTCTGGCAACCCATCATCTACTTATTACTTCCCCATGCCTTCCTCTAGGCCCAAATAATGGTGAAGTGTCATGTAGTCAACGATCACATAACACCACTAGAGGAAAAGACAACATACATCTCATCAAAATATCGAACGAATACCAAATTCACATGACTACTAATAGCAAGACTTCACACATGTCCTCAGGAACAAACATAACTACTCACAAAGCATATTCTTGTTCATAATCAGAGGAGTAATAATATGCATAAAGGATCTGAACATATGATCTTCCACCAAGTAAACCAATTAGCATCAACTAGAAGGAGTAATCAACACTACTAGCAACCCACAGGTACCAATTTGTGGTTTTGATACAAGATTGGATACAAGAGATGAACTAGGGTTTTGAGAGGAGATGGTGCTGGTGAAGATGTTGATGGAGATTGAGCCCCTCTCGATGAGAGGATCGTTGGTGATGATGTTGGTGATGATTTCCCCCTCCCGGAGGGAAGTGTCCCTGGCAGAACAGCTCCGCCAGAGCCCTAGATTTATTCCGCCAAGGTTCTGCCTCGTGCCCGCGAAGTTTCGTCCCGTAAGCTTGCCCATGATTTTTTCTAGGGTAAGAGTGATGATATAGCAGAAGATGGACGCGGAGGCCCACCAGGGGGCCAGGAGATAGGGGGCGCGCCCTATAGGGGGGGGCTGTCTCTTGGACAGGGTGTGGCCCCCCTGGCCTATTTCTTTTACTCAAAAATTCTTATTAAATCCAAAAGGTTGTTTCGTGGAGTTTCAGGACTTTTGGAGTTGTGTAGAATATGTTTCCATCGTTTGCTCCTTTTCCAGCCAGAATTCCAGCTGTCGGCATTCCCCCTCTTCATGGTAAACCTTGTAAAATAAGAGAGAATAGCCATAAGTATTGAGATGTAATGTGTAATAACAGCCCATAATGCAATAAATATTGATATAAAAGCATGATGCAAAATGGACGTATCAACTCCCCCAAGCTTAGACCCCGCTTGTCCTCAAGCGGAAGCCGAAATCGAAAAATATGTCCACATGTTTAGAGATAGAGGTGTCGATAAAAATAAAATCCGGACATGAGGGCATCATGATCATTCTAATAACAACAACATATATAGATTTTGTCATATGATTTCCTATGCTCAAGTAACAAGCAATTCACAATGTCAAGTATGGTTCAAAAACTTCATTGGGAACTAACAAACTATAATCTCAGTCATTGAAGCAATTGCAATTTATCGTAACATCAGAAAGAGTCAATAATAGAGCTTTTCAGCAAGCTCACATACTCGACTATCTCGTAGTCTCCTACAATTGCTAACACTCACGCAGTACTTGTGGTTATAGAGTTTCAGCCGGACATTGAGAAAGATAGGGGCTTATTGTGTTGCCTCCCCACGTATTCACCTTTAGGTGATGTCAACAATAATAGCCCATGCTAACTTACATCCAATTGGATATATGTATCATGATCTTTCAAACACGAGGAGCTTGCTAAAGGATAAAATAAAAAGGGAAAGGTGAGGATCACCTTGACTCAAGCATAAAGTAAAAACATAAAGTAAAAGATAGGCCCTTCGCAGAGGGAAGCAGAGGTTGTCATGGGCGTTTAGGGTTGATGCATAAAATCTTAATGCAAAAGAACGTCACTTTATATTGCTCCTTGTATGTGGACCTTTATTATGTAGTCCGTCGCTTTTATTACTTCCACAACAAGTTCGTACAAAGCTTATTTTCTTTGCACTAATAAGTCATACATATTTAGCGAACAATTTTTATTCCTTGCATCGATGACAACTTACTTGAAGGATCTTACTCAATCCATAGGTAGGTATGGTGGGCTCTCATGGCAAAACTGGGTTTAAGGATATTTGGAAGCACAAGTAGTATTTCTACTTGGTGCAAGGAATTTGGCTAGCCTGAGGGGGAAAGGAAAGCTCAACATGTTTGGAATGTCAATGACAATATACTTTAACTGAGATGTCGGAAAACACAAACCATTACGTTGTCTTCCTTGTCCAACATCAACTCTTTTAGCATGTCATACTTAATGGGTGCTTCACAATCATAAAAGATGTCCAAGATAATATATCTATATGTGAACCCCTCTTTACTTATCACTTCCTATTAATTGCAACAATGACCAAGGCTACGTTCATCAACTCTCAAGAATTTTTATGCCTCATACTTTCTATGTGTGAAGTTATCACTATCCGTAAGATCAATATGAACTCTTTTATTCTTTCTACTTTCTCAAGATCATAGCAACATAGCAAAGCCCTTGACTCAACACTAAACTTTATTATAGATAGCACACAGACTCGATTACAAAAAGAGATCACAAAGCAAAACTCAAACTACTTGATATCAAAACTTCAAACTACTAGATCAAGATACTACTTAAAGAATCGGACTAAATAAAGCGGTAAAGATAGGAGTGTGATGGTCATACAATACCGGGGAACCTCCCCCAAGCTTGGCAGTTGCCAAGGGGGGTGCCCATACCCATGTGATTATGTCCCCTGAGGTGATGGAGGTGGTGGTGTTGTTGCATTTTTCTTCTCTAGCTTGTGTCTGAGGCTAAAATTTTCCTCCCTCAAATCCTCATTATCGATATCAAGTTTCATTATCCTTTTGCATAATGCCGCCTTGCTGTCCTGCGAAAAACGTGGTGGGATAGATTGAACCTTAGGGAAGCTTGACTTCTTGAACTCCACATGCATATCACCAGGTTGAGGTAGTGGATCGTCCTCTTCATCGGAGCTTGTCTCCTCCTTCCCCTTTGGGTCATAATCTTCTTCTTCCTCTGTGGTCCATCCATTATGATCCACATCCCCATATGCTTTTGGGTTTGCAATATAGTCAGCCACATAGCTCTCTCCCTCTGAATCTTGGGACGACATCTTGCTCCAAAACTGCTGCAGAAACAACTCGAAACGAAAACAGAGGATAATTGCATGATACGGTAGTCAAAACCTTCCAGAGTATATATAATGAATTTTTACCGACCAAAATACGTAACGTGCAAGAAAACGGAGTCCGGGAGGCACACGAGGTGCCCACAAGACAGGGGGCGCGCCATACAGGGGGGCGCCCTCCCCTCTCGTGGGAGCCTCGTGTCCCTTTCGGACTACTTCTTTCTTCCTAAAATTCTTAAATAATCCAAAACTGATAAAAATTGCCATTAAAGTTGTTTCGGAGTCGGTTTACTTATCGTACCACATACCTATACCTTTTCGAAGTCTGAAACATTCTGGAAAGTGTCCTTTATGTATTCCTTAGGGGTTACGGTTTCAATAATATTAGTTTCAACATTGATAGGATTACCTGAAATATAGTGTTTAATTCTTTGACCGTTAACCAACCTTGGACTTGTGCCTTTGAAGTTGTTGATTTTTATAGCACCAGAATGATAGACCTCCTCGATAACATAGGGACCTTCCCATTTTGAGAGAAGTTTTCCTGCAAAAAATCTTA
Organism: Triticum aestivum; assembly: GCF_018294505.1. Lineage (NCBI taxonomy): Eukaryota > Viridiplantae > Streptophyta > Magnoliopsida > Poales > Poaceae > Triticum > Triticum aestivum. The sequence goes on along the minus strand of NC_057813.1, from coordinate 523,908,310 downwards.
AATGAGAGTTGAATAATAACACATAATCTCCTATGTTAAAATCACGCTTTTGTATCATCTTATCATGCCATCGTTTGACTTTTTCTTTGAAAAGCTTGGCATTCTCACACGCTTGGGTTCTCCATTCATCCAATGAGCTAATATCAAATAACCTCTTCTCACCGGCATGTTTGAAGTCGTAATTGAGCTCTTTGATAGCCCAATATGCCTTATGTTCAAGTTTAAGAGGTAAATGACACGCTTTTCCATAAACCATCTTATAAGGAGACATACCCATAGGATTTTTGTATGCAGTTCTATAGGCCCATAATGCATCACCAAGTTTTTTGGACCAATTCTTTCTAGATATATTCACAGTCTTTTGCAAAATTAATTTGAGCTCTCTATTGCTCAACTCTACTTGACGACTAGACTGCGGATGATAAGGAGATGCTATTCTATGATTGACATCATACTTAGCAAGCATCTTACGGAAAGCACCATGAATAAAATGTGAACCATCATCAGTCATAAGATATCTAGGGACTCCAAACCTCGGAAAAATAACTTCTTTAAGCATTTTAATAGAAGTGTTATGATCAGCACTACTAGTTGGAATAGCTTCTACCCACTTAGTAACGTAATCAACAACAACTAAACTATGTGTATAACCATTAGAGGCAGGAAAAGGTCCCATATAATCAAAGCCCCAAACATCAAACGGTTCAATAACAAGAGAATAATTCATAGGCATTTCTTGACGTCTACTAATGTTACCTATTCTTTGACATTCATCACAGGATAAGACAAACTTACGAGCATCTTTGAAAAGAGTAGGCCAATAAAAACCAGCCTGTAGTACCTTGTGTGCAGTTCTATCTCCAGCGTGGTGTCCTCCATAAGATTTAGAGTGACACTTACGTAGAGTCTATTCCTATTCTCAGGCACACAACATCTAATAACACCATCTACTCCTTCTTTATAAAGGTGTGCATCATCCCAGAAGTAATGTCTTAAATAGTAAAAGAACTTTTTCTTTTGCTGGTATGTGAAACTAGGAGGTATAAATTTAGCAACAATGTAATTAGCATAATCAGCATACCAAGGAACAGTACGAGAAGCATTGACGACCGCTAATTGTTCAGCAGGAAAGCTATCATTTATAGGCAGTGGGTCATCAAGAACATTCTCTAACCTAGACATGTTATCTACAACAGGGTTCTCAGCTCCTTTTCTATCAATAATTTGCAAGTCAAATTCTTGGAGCAAGAGAACCCATCTAATGAGTCTAGGCTGAGCATCTTTCTTTTCCATAAGATATTTAATAGCAGCATGATCAGTGGGAATAGTAACTTTGGAATCAACAATCTAAGGTCTAAACTTATCACATGCAAACACAACTGCTAAGAACTCTTTTTCAGTAGTAGCATAATTTCTCTGGGCAGTATCAAGAGTCTTACTAGCATACTGGATAACACTCAATTTCTTATTAACTCTTTGCCCAAGAACAGCACCTTCAGCATAATCACTAGCATCGCACATAAATTCAAAAGGTAAATTCCAATCAGGTGGCTGAAAAATAGGTGCAGTGATCAAAGATTTCTTAAGTGTTTCAAAAGCTTCTACACAATCGTCATAAAAAACAAAAGGAATATCTTTTTGCAATAAATTAGTCAGAGGCCTAGAGATTTTAGAAAAGTCCTTAATGAACCTCCTATAAAACCGGCATGACCGAGGAAACTTCTTATACCTTTTATGTCCTTGGGACATGGCATCTTTTCAATAGCATAAACCTTGGCTTTGTCAACTTCAATACCTCTCTCGGAGATCTTGTGCCCCAAGACAATGCCTTCATTAACCATAAAGTGACACTTTTCCCAATTTAGGACGAGACTAGTGTCTTCACATCTCTGCAAAACTCGATCAAGGTTGCTCAAACAATCATCAAAAGAGGATCCATAGACCGAGAAGTCATCCATGAATACCTCACATATATTTTCACAAAAATCAGAGAATATAGCCATCATTCATCTTTCAAAGGTAGCAGGTGCATTACATAAACCAAAATGCATATGTCTATAAGCAAAAGTACCAAAAGGGCAAGTAAAAGTAGTTTTAGATTGATCCTTTGTGGACACAGGTATTTGAGAGAAGCCAGAATAACCATCTAGAAAGCAAAAATGTGTGTGTTTGGATAGCCTTCTAGCATTTGATCAATAAAAGGTAAAGGGTAATGATCTTTCTTAGTAGATTTATTTAATTTACGGAAATGAATTACCATCCTATAACCTGTAATAATTCTTTGCGGGATCAATTCATCTTTATCATTAGGAACGACGGTAATACCTCCCTTTTTAGGGACACAATGGACAGGGCTTACCCATTCACTATCACCAACGAGATAAATAATACCTGCCTCAAGGAGCTTTAGTATCTCCTTTCTTACCACTTCCTTCATCTTGGGATTTAATCGTCTTTGAGGATCTCTAACTGGTTTGGCATCGTCCTCCAATGTAATTTTGTGTTGACATAACGTGGGATTGACGCCCTTAAGATCATCCAGAGTATATCCAATAGCTGCTCGGTGCTTCTTCAGAGTTTTCAATAATCTTTCTTCTTCTTTTTCTGAAAGGTTATCATTAATAATAACATGATATATTTCTTTTTCATCAAGATAAGCATACTTAAGATTATCAGGTAATGGTTTGACTTCAAACACGGGATCACCCTTGGGTGGAGGGGGATCCCCAAGAATTTCAACGGGAAGGTTATGTTTCAGCATAGGGTCCTGTTTAAGGAACACTTCATCTATTTCTTCTCTTTCCTTCATAAACATATCGTTTTCATGGTCTAGCAAATATTGTTCTAATGGATCAGTTGGAGGGATAGCAATGGAAGCAAGACCAATAATCTCATCCTTACTAGGTGGTTCCCTTTCACGAGGTTTTCTACTAAATTTGGAGAAATTAAACTCATGAGACATACCATCTATGCCAACGGTGACAATATTCTTTTCACAATTAATTTTAGCACTAGTAGTATTCAAGAAGGGCCTACCAAAAATAATTGGACAAAAGGCATCTTGTGGGGAAGCAAGAACAAGAAAATCAGCAGGGTATTTAACTTTCCCACAAAAAACTTCAACATCTCTAACAATCCCGATAGGTTTAATTGTATCCCTATTAGCAAGCTTAATAGTAACATCAGTGTCTTCTAATTCAACGGGTGCAATGTCGTGCATAATTTCTTTATAAAGATCATAAGGTATCGCACTAGCACTGGCACCCATATCACATAAGCCATGATAACAATGATCTCCTATTTTAACAGAAATAACAGGCATGCCTACGACAGGTTTACGTGTCTTAGTATCAGGTCTAGCAATATTAGCAGTCTCACCCAAGAAAGAAAAAACATGCCCATCTAAGTCCTCATCCAAGAGATCTTTAACCATAACAATACTAGGTTCAACATTAATTTGCTCAGGAGGTGTATAAGTCCTAGTATTACTCGTATGAACAACAGTCGAAGCTTTAGCATGATCCTTTATCCTAACAGGAAAAGGAGGTTTTTCAACATAAGCAGTAGGAACAATAGGATCACTATAGGTAATAGTCTTTTCTTCGACTGTAATAGGTGCAACTACTTTCACTTCAACAGGAGAATTATATTTAAACCACTTATCCTTAGGGAGATCAACGTGAGTAGAAAAAGATTCACAAAAAGTAGCTACTATCTCAGAGTCAAGTCCATACTTAACGCTAAATCCACGAAAAGCATCGGTATCCATAAGAGATTTAACACAATCGAACTTAGGTGTCATACCTGACTCCTTACCATCGTCGGAACCCCAATCTTCAGAGTTGCGTTTAATTCTTTCCAATAAGTCCCATTTGAAATCAATAGTCTTCAGCATATAAGAACCAGCACACGAAGTATCGAGCAGATTTCGATTCTCTAGAGAAAGTCGAGCATAAAAATTCTGAATAATCATTTCCCGAGAGAGCTCATGATTGGGGCATGAATATAACATTGACTTAAGCCCCCCCCCCAGATGCTTTCTCCTTCGTGAGGCCAAAAATTATATATGTAATTACGATCACAATGAACAAGATGCATAGGATAGAACTTCTGGTGAAATTCCAACTTCTATCGCTTATAATTCCAAGATCTCGTATCATCACATAGCCTATACCATGTCAATGCATCTCCCTTCAAAGATAAAGGGAAGACCTTCCTTTTGACAACATCATCGGGAATACCTACAAGCTTAAATAATCCACAAACTTCATCCACAAAGATAAGGTGTAAATTGGGATGCAATGTTCCATCTCCTGCAAATGGATTAGCTAGTAGTTTCTCTATCATACCCGAAGGAATCTCAAAGTAAATATTTTCATAAAGTTTAGTAGGTTGAGGAGCAACTCTTTGCTCTTCTGGTTGGGGTGAAGATACCCCAAACAAGTGTGACACTCTAAAATTTTTATTTGGTTTTTATCAAAAACTTTGTGGTTTTTGAGGAGAGGCTATTTAAAAATTTTCTTTTTCAGAAAAACCTTCCACTTAAAAACTTCCTTTGCCTTGGCAAGGATTTTATTTTTTTCAAACCTTGGTGTTTGATCTTTTGAAACTTCTTCTCTGTTGGTTCTCTCAAATTTAATTTTTGAGTTTAAATTGTTTTCTTTTAAAATGAAGCTCTATGAAAATTTGGGGATTTTCATATCTTGGAACCACCCTTGACTTTGCATTGTTTCCATGTGGTAAAACCCCTCCAAAACCTCCCCTACACCTTGTGATCAACCTAAGTTCTCTGTCCCAACTAATCCAAACAAGTTTTGGATTTTATTCTAATTATTTTCCCTCTCAAATCAATTCTGAAAATTATTTTGAGCCCAAATGATTTTCAAAGCAAGTACCATATTGCATTTGAGTTTTGACCTCAAACCAACTCTCCTGGATAGTCCTTTGTACCCACAACCCAGAACCATCTTGATCCACTCCTTCTCTTTTCAAAATTTTCTAAATTCAGCCTCTGCAAGTTTGGACCAGATTTGCCAAATTTGATGAAATTCATATCTACACTACTCCAAAAATTCCACCAAAATTCAGGCAACCTATGTGAGCAATGAGAAGCCACTCCACCAAGTTTCAGCTCAAGGAAAAATCCCTAGATGCCAATTTCATTCTGTCGAACACCTTGCGGGCACTGTTACTGTTCAAAAATTCAGAAAAGTTCAGTTTCAGTGTCGTGTGCGTTCATCAGTTCCTCTCACGCGTTCACAGTGCATTTGGCATGTTCCTCTCCGCCTCTTCCTACTGTCTGGAGCACCACATGCTCACTTGGCCTCTTCCTGGCGTCGGTGGCACGATGGCCCGTCCTCGCCGGAGTCTTCCGCGGCGTCGGCACCTCCTGTGGCGGCTGACAGGGGGCAAGAACGGCGGCTCAACGCCGTTCCGCGCCGCCCAGCACTCCCTGGCTCTCCGCGTGGCCTCATGCACGCCAGCGCACCCCCGCTGCACCGTCGCCGTGGCCCGACAGCCCTGGACGCGCTCTCTGCCGCCAACGGACCCGCGCCGTCCCATTCCGACCAAAGCCTGCCCTAAGCTTCTAATCCAAGTCCGGTTAGCATCTAAACGGACCCAGTAAACTCCCACGACGGCGCTCGACTCCCTAATCACCCCCGACCGAGCACTGCGCCACCGTAACCATCGCCGGAAATCCCCGTTCACGGCCACCGCCTCGGGCTGCCTATAAAAAGGGCCCCCGAGCTCACCCTCGTGCACGCCTCATCCCCACACCTCACCAACGCCACGCCAGGCCACTAGGGGGACCCCGAGGAGGTCTTCCCCCTCAACTCCGGCCGCCCCGATCTGCCTCGGCCGCCACCTCGATTCGCTCCGGTGAGGCCGTCTCCGGCGCCCAAACCCCGTTCATTACCCTCTCTAGCTACCAGGAGCATAACCCCCTCCTCAATTTGATCACTGCAGCTCTCTCCGACGAAGTCCGCAACCACCCGAACCGCCGTCCGCCGGAGCAAAGCTCGCCGTCGACGTGGTGCTCGCCGACCGACACCACCACCACCAACCGACGCGGAAGGGTGCCCTAAACACGGAGATACCCTCCGATCTTTCTGCCTCGCCGTGGATGGCCGCCGGCGACCACCGCGGCTCTCGGGCACCGGCGAACTCTGCCGCCCCGTTTGAATATTTAAACCTGACAGGCGGGACCCGCCTGTCAGCCTCTCTATCCTGTCAGAGCGAAGCGTTTTCTGAAAACGTCTTCTTCCGAATGCGCTTTCCCTCTAGGCTGGCGTAGTCGCTACCGAAGCGCTTTCTGTTTTTATAAACTAGCCCCTAGAAAACTTCTGTTTTATTATAGATGAGTCCCTGGACAAAAACCTTTATAACTTTTAAACAGAAAGGTATTTTTGGTTGATTCTTTTTCTGTTCTCTTTAAAATTTTGTCTAGTTTTTTATCAGATTTATTTGGAAAATATTTGGTATACTTTCTGTGCACTCCTTGGTATTCACGATAGCGCATATATTTTCTTTATACCGTAGATACCGAAGGAGGTGACGGAGCCGTGAACTTCACCGAGCTAGGCTCCGACTACTCTGAACCAGGCAAGCATGTTTGAACTTTTGATATGATGAGTGTATTGGCATGTTTTGCATTTAGTTAGTTTCATGGCATGTTGATAAGCATATCGATGAATGTCATTTTATGCGATAATGAGGTAAGTGAGTTCGATGATCCATAAGTGGATGGATGTGAGTATGAATGGCCATGTGTTGGCATGAGGATGGGTGAGATGGCAGTGTTGTAGCATGCCAGTCTCATGCCGGACTATGTGACTTCAGTGTCAAACCGTATCGGTCCAGTTCCTTTCATTTCCTTCCCTGTACTACCACATGTTTTCCGCAAGGAATATGGTTTAGTAAGTTGCAAACCGCTTTTCTGGTACACACCAAAAGGAGAGACCGTGATGATGGTTCCATGGCCCTGGATTAAAGCCAGTCATCCGGTCAGGGGGCATGGGTGTTTCCGGTTGGGACCGAGAGGGGGGCACCCCTTAGAGCGCGCGTATATAAATTTGATCCCATGCTATTCGAGATTGTGATCTCCCCGTCTCAAAAGTTTTTCTTGGACGATGTCTAGGGTGATCCCTAGCATCGAGAGGTATGATGGGAGTGTACTGGTTAGCTGTGTTTTCTTCCGAAATACCGTAAACGGAACTAGTCCTTCGTGACTACGGAAATCCGTTGGCTGTGGGAATAATTTTGTACAAACTCTGCAGAGTCATATATCCCTCCAAATCATCTATTCCATGTCCATTTTCGTATTATCTTGTCCTAACAATGACAGTGTTGATGACAGAGACTCCGGTGTTTCACATAAGTGCTAATTCCGGTTAAAGGATATTCCTGTGGATGGACTAACCCATTTATTCTTATGAATTAAAAGTTTATTATGATTATTATTTATCTGTCCATAAAAGCCCTTTCTGTGATGTCGCCCCGACGTCCGACTGTGGCATTTCTTTTCAAGCCCTTTCTGTGATGTCGCCCCGACGTCCGACTGTGGCATTTCTTTTCAAGCCCTTTCTGTGATGTCGCCCCGACGTCCGACTGTGGCATTTCTTTTCAAGCCCTTTCTGTGACGTCGCCCCGACGTCCGACTGAGGTATTTCTTTTTAAGCCCTTTATGTGGTGTCGCTAAGACGCCCGACTGTGGTATCTTTTTCTTTATATTTATTTGTTCACCTTTCCAGGCATCGCTTCAGACACCCGATCGGAAATTATTTATGTTCTGTTGGGATTTCTGGCGGACTACCGCCGTTTCCCTTTTACTTACCTTGTTATGATAATTTTGAATGTACATTGGTGAATTTATTCATGACGCATCCATGCATGCATTTGTTATATCTTACGTCCGAACTGTCTTGCGAGTACTTTCAAAGTACTCACTGGCTTGTTGATTTGGCCAGATGCTGACGAAGGCGATTTCATGGATGAAGAGTTCGATAGCGAGTCTGACACTTAGAGGAGTCCCAGTCAGTCTCGTGCGACCCTGGATTTGGTCACTGTTTTATATCCGCTTCCGCTACCAAATAAATTCATCGAGCCTCACCTCGACGCTCGATGAGATGATAGACTTAGAGTCTTGTATTTCTCTCCCCGCTGTGTTTTTCCACCCCCGCCCTATCCTCGAGTCAGTAGTATGTCTCCACACCACTGTGTCATGTCCGCCATTATGTATAATTATTGGCGTGCTTGTAATAATTTTGTTGAGCAACCGCAGTTCGACCCGGTAATATATTTTATGCTACTGGCTTATTGTATCAAGAAATTGTCTACCAGTGAGGAGGATTTCTCTCATACTGGACTCAAAAGATTGGTTTCTCAATAAATATTTTTTTATTGGAAAACCGGTCGTGACAAGCTTGGTACCAGAGCCAGGCTGACTGTAGGAAGCCACTAGGTGCGATCGCTAATTAGTTATTAGCATGATAGAGCTAATTTATATTTTTGTAATTGTAGTCATTTTCTGTCAGTCAGCATAAATTTATGATCTGACCCTGCAGAATTTTTGCCGACTTTTGTAGATGGCCGACAACAGCTGCGAGTCTCAGACCTTCACCAACGTGCCCGATGGGTTCGTCAAGCTTCTTTCTTTCATCGTTCGGGTCGCGATGGGGCCATCCGTACGCCCAGTCTTCACACTCTGCCAGCATCGAGTCAACGACAGTATGACCATGCACCAGGCCACGGTGCAGTTCAAGGGAGGGCGTGGTGAGTTACGCCGCTTCCGGTTCGTGGGAAGAGCAATGCCTACGGAGAGGCATGCTATGCAGATGGCAGCCCGCGAGGCGATAGCTCGTCTCAGGGATGTCCTTCCCGTGATGAAGACTCGTCGTTACCGTTATCTTCCGTGCCATGTGCCTTACACCTGTCACTACGCATACTCCTGCCCCAGAGGAGAACGAGACGAGGCTTTTGAGATGCTCATTGAGTATCTCCGGGCCCTGGAGGCAGCCTTCGACAACCTGGTGGACGACTTCGTAGCTACCCGCATGGACTCAGTCCATGGTTGTGCCTCCAACAGGAGGGAGCTCCTACCCATCGCTCCGCCACTGACTTTGGTCTCGTCCTCTGCATCTTATACGCCTACTCGTCGCCTGCCTTCTACCGAAGAATTCAACCAAGTCATTGCACCCACTTCAGCGCGCACTGCACCACCCTTCGCGCCCACTCCTGTACGTGTTGCTCCGCCCCTGGCAACCGCTCCGTCCACTCTGCGCAACACTACACGTATGGAGCCCATTAGCAAGGAGGAAGTCGAGTCCCCAACCTCGCTACGCCTCGCCCTCGGCAGGGCAAAGGAGGTCGTCAACATCTCTGCCTGAGTACGCTTAGCTGCCGTGTATTGTACCGCTTTGTAAGATATGTACATAGGTTGTGAGAAGTAGCCTGTTTGCGCATCATGTAGGATCTGGAGAAGTGCACTAGCCTAAATAACATGTCAGGATTATGTACGCATATCCTGAGTGATGTATTGTATAATTACCACCCGCGTGTAAGATATGTAATGAGCAGTCCTTCTCCGTGCGCAAGTCGATTTGTTTTTCTTAAGTAAGCCGAGTTATTTAATTCTATCTGCCAGCTTTATGCATTTATGGTTTTGTTTTGCGACTCTTTCTGCTTTTCTTATGAGTTTTACAAAAAAAGATATCCCCAGAGTGAAAAATGTCTCGTCCTTGGACACGCTCCATGCCAACTCCACTAGAGGAAAATTATGATACACAACCCAACAACGAGTTCGCTCAGGGACAGTCAAGCCAACAGGGCAGTGAATCGGCACTTTCACAAATGTGCCGCCTTTATGAGCAGAGTCAGCAACAACATCGGGAGATGATGAACCAAGTCATCAACATGGGAAATCACCATGGACAGTATCAACAGCATTCCAAGTTATCTGAACTACAGAAGACACGTCCTCAAACATTTTCTCACACTGACAAGCCTCTTGAAGCCGAGGACTGGCTTCGAGATATGGAGAGGAAATTAATTATTGCAAAATGTTCAGATCTCGAGAAAGTACTATATGCTCCACACTATCTCACAGGAGCAGCCGCATCGTGGTGGGAGAATTTTCTGCACATGCATCCCAACGAAAATAACATAACCTGGGATGATTTCAAGGAAGGTTTCCGTGGTGCACATATTCCTAAGAGTATTATGAAAATCAAGAAGAGAGAATTCGATGACCTCAAACAAAGGAACATGACAGTGTCAGATTACAACAGTCAATTTACCCTATTATCCCGCTACGCCAATGAGGAACGTATGACTGAAATCAAGAAGGTGGAGAAATTCCTTGACGGTCTGGCGCCCGCGCTTAAATGCCAACTGGTCGTGCACACTTTTCCTGATTTTAAAACACTGGTGGACAGGGCCATTACTCTGGAAAATGAGAGACGCAGTCTGGAAGATATCCGCAAGCGAAAAAGGGACCAGACTAATCACGCTCGCAATCACCGAAGCAAGACAGATTTTCAAAAGGGTGGGACACACAAATTCTCATCCAATGTCTCACGCCCAATCAAGAATTTTCATGCAAGGGACAAGGAATTCACCTATCGCCCCGGCGTTACTTGTTACGCTTGTGGAGAAGAAGGGCACTATGCCAAACAGTGCCCCAAGCCAAGGAGTTCAACCCCAAAGCCGAACAACGGCGGCAATAATTCAGCGCCCAAGCGAAACAATTTCAATCCCAACAATAACCACAGGAAGGGTCACCTGAACCATGTAACCAAAGAGGAGGCACAAAATGCTCCGGATATCGTACTCGGTACGTTTCCTGTCAACACAATACCTGCAATGGTTTTGTTTGATTCTGGAGCCTCTCACTCTTTCATTTCGAAAAGTTTTGCTTTGCAAAATAATTTTTCGATACTTCCTTTGGAGAAATCCTTAACCATCAAGTCCCCTGGGATTCAGCAAGTTACTCAGAATTACTGTCAGAATGTGGTCATTGAGATCGAAGGATTGGAGTTTCACGCAAATCTTATTGTATTGGAAAATAAAGGACTGGATGTCATCCTAGGGATGGATTGGCTAACCACCAATAAAGGTTTTATCGACTATTTCAACAGGATCGTGATGCTCACGCACCACCAAGGGAAGACAATAAGAGTATCAGCCAAGGAAGGAAGAATACCCCGGCAACCGAGATTAAATAAGGTGGACGTTTCTGAGCTAAACAAGGTTCCAGTAGTGTGTGAATTTCCGGATGTATTCCCTGAAGAGCTGCCAGGCATGCCACCAGACCGAGAAATAGAATTCCGCATTGAGCTAGCATCAGGAACCACCCCCATATACAAGAAACCATACAGAATGGCACCATCCGAGTTGATCGAGTTGAAGAAGCAAATAAAGGAATTACTGGAAAAAGGATACATTCGAGCCAGCTCCTCACCTTGGGGATCACCAATTTTATTTGCCAAAAAGAAGGATGGAACGCTGAGATTGTGTATTGACTATCGAGCACTTAACATGGTCACAGGCAAAAACAAATACCCGATGCCAAGGATAAACGATTTGTTTGATCAACTTGCTCAGGCCAAGGTATACTCAAAAATTGACTTAAGGTCAGGATACCATCAACTGAAGGTACGAATGGAAGATATCCCCAAAACAGCCTTCACCTCCAGATATGGACTGTACGACTTCACAGTGATGCCATTTGGATTAACTAACGCCCCAGCATATTTTGTTCACCTCATGAACAAAGTATTTATGAAGTTTATGGACAAGTTCGTCGTGGTATTCATCGACGATATTCTGGTATACTCCAAGACACCAGAAGAGCACGCAGAACATCTCAGGATTGTGCTAGGAGAGCTAAGAAAACACCAATTGTATGCCAAGTTCAGCAAGTGCGAATTTTGGCTAAGACAAGTAGGTTTTCTAGGCCACGTGCTGACTCAAGACGGTATCGCAGTGGACCCAGAGAAAGTTAAGGCCGTACTAGACTGGAAATCACCAGCCAGCGTAACGGACATACGGAGTTTCTTGGGAATGGCAGGATATTACCGCAGATTTATTGAAGGATTTTCCACCATAGCCAAGCCTATGACACAGTTGCTCAAGAAAGATAAGAAGTTTGAGTGGACAGAAGCCTGCGAGAAAAGTTTCCAAGAGCTAAAGCGGAAATTAACAACAGCACCGGTATTAATTGTACCCGACATACACAAGAATTTTGAAGTATATTGTGACGCGTCCAGAAAAGGTCTCGGATGCGTGTTGATGCAGGAAGGCAAGGTTGTCGCCTACGCTTCAAGGCAACTTCGCAAGAATGAGGAAAATTATCCCACTCATGATTTAGAAATGGCAGCGGTTATTCATGCACTCAAGGAATGGAGGCATTTCTTACTTGGGAATCGATGTGAAATATATACGGATCACAAAAGTCTCAAATATATTTTCACGCAGCCAGAACTAAATTTACGGCAACGACGCTGGTTGGAATTGGTAAAGGATTATGATGTTGGGATCCATTACCATCCAGGCAAAGCAAATGTAGTGGCCGATTCCCTGAGTCGGAACCCCAGCTCCGACGGAAACTATCTGCACAGCTTGAGGCCCGAATTCCATCAAGAATTTGCCAAGCTCAACTTGATAATGGTAGCAGAAGGCACCATATCAAACTTGGAAATAAAACCCAAGCTTGTGGAGAAAATTAAAGAAGCTCAGCCCGGTCACCCCAGCATTGAAGGAATTAAAAGAAAGTTGAATATGGGCAAGGCCTCGAAATTCGTCATAGATAATGAAGGAATATTATGGTATGGAGAAAGGCTATGCGTGCCAAACATAGAAGACCTTAAACAGCAAATTTTAGCTGAAGCACACACCACTCCATATTCGATCCACCCAGGAGGAACCAAAATGTATAAGGATATTCAGGAAAGATTTTGGTGGCACGGTATGAAGAGGGACATAGCCGCCTTCATTGCATGTTGCGACTCATGTCAACGCATAAAAGCTGAACATCAGAGACCAGCCGGACTACTGCAACCAAACAAAATACCTGAGTGGAAATGGGATGAAATAGGGATGGATTTCATTGTCGGACTACATCGGTCACGACACGGGAATGATGCCATATGGGTCATCACTGAAAGGTTGACCAAAGTGGCACACTTTATTCTAGTGAAGACAACCTACACCACTCAGAGGCTTGCCAGGATTTATCTTTCCCGCATAGTTTGTCTGCACGGTGTCCCGAAGACTATAATATCCGACAGAGGCACTCAGTTCGTCTCAAGATTTTGGGAGCATTTACAACAGGCTCTGGGAACCCAACTAGCCTTCAGTACCGCATACCATCCACAAACTGATGGACAAACTGAATGCGTAAACCAAATTTTAGAAGACATGCTGAGAGCATGTGTCCTCACATATGGAACCAGTTGGGAAGAAAGCCTGCCCTACGCCGAGTTCGCGTATAACAATAGCTACCAGGCCAGCCTACAAATGGCACCATTTGAGGCTTTGTACGGACGGAGATGTCGTACCCCGTTAAATTGGTCAGAGACCGGAGACAGCCGCATCTTCGGACCAGACATGCTCAGAGAAGCCGAGGAAAAGGTCAAGCTAATCAGAGACCGACTTAAGACCGCTCAAAGTCGACAGAAGAGTTATTATGATCAGAAACATCGTAGGGTCAGCTTCGCACCCGGTGAGTTCGTATACCTGAGAGTATACCCTATGAGAGGATTGCAACGATTTAAGATTAAAGGAAAGTTAGCACCAAGATTCATTGGACCATTCTGCATAGTGGCACGAAGAGGCACTGTAGCCTACCAGCTAGACTTACCCGAAGACTTGTCCGACATTCACGACGTGTTCCACGTCTCTCAATTAAGGAAGTATGTAAGCAACCCAGAGAAACAAGTATCCCATGAAAACATTGATGTGCAGCCAGACCTCACTTATCGAGAACGTCCCGTAAGAATATTAGAGGAGTCTGAAAGGAGGACCCGACAGAAGACCATCAAGTTTTTCAAAGTCCAATGGAGCCATCACACCGACAGCGAAGCAACTTGGGAAAGCGAGGATTTTCTTTGGACTGAGCATCCACACCGATTTAAGGATCAGCTAAAATATCGGGGACGAGATTTTTCCTAAGGGGGTAGGTGTTGTGACACTCTAAAATTTTTATTTGGTTTTTATCAAAAACTTTCTGGTTTTTGAGGAGAGGCTATTTAAAATTTTTCTTTTTCAGAAAAACCTTCCACTTAAGAACTTCCTTTGCCTTGGCAAGGATTTTATTTTTTTCAAACCTTGGTGTTTGATCTTTTGAAATTTCTTCTCTGTTGGTTCTCTCAAATTTAATTTTTGAGTTTAAATTGTTTTCTTTTAAAATGAAGCTCTATGAAAATTTGGGGATTTTCATATCTTGGAACCACCCTTGACTTTGCATTGTTTCCATGTGGTAAAACCCCTCCAAAACCTCCCCTACACCTTGTGATCAACCTAAGTTCTCTGTCCCAACTAATCCAAACAAGTTTTGGATTTTATTCTAATTATTTTCCCTCTCAAATCAATTCTGAAAATTATTTTGAGCCCAAATGATTTTCAAAGCAAGTACCATATTGCATTTGAGTTTTGACCTCAAACCAACTCTCCTGGATAGTCCTTTGTACCCACAACCCAGAACCATCTTGATCCACTCCTTCTCTTTTCAAAATTTTCAAAATTCAGCCTCTGCAAGTTTGGACCAGATTTGCCAAATTTGATGAAATTCATATCTACACTACTCCAAAAATTCCACCAAAATTCAGGCAACCTATGTGAGCAATGAGAAGCCACTCCACCAAGTTTCAGCTCAAGGAAAAATCCCTAGATGCCAATTTCATTCTGTCGAACACCTTGCGGGCACTGTTACTGTTCAAAAATTCAGAAAAGTTCAGTTTCAGTGTCGTGTGCGTTCATCAGTTCCTCTCACGCGTTCACAGTGCATTTGGCATGTTCCTCTCCGCCTCTTCCTACTGTCTGGAGCACCACATGCTCACTTGGCCTCTTCCTGGCGTCGGTGGCACGATGGCCCGTCCTCGCCGGAGTCTTCCGCGGCGTCGGCACCTCCTGTGGCGGCTGACAGGGGGCAAGAACGGCGGCTCAACGCCGTTCCGCGCCGCCCAGCACTCCCTGGCTCTCCGCGTGGCCTCATGCACGCCAGCGCACCCCCGCTGCACCGTCGCCGTGGCCCGACAGCCCTGGACGCGCTCTCTGCCGCCAACGGACCCGCGCCGTCCCATTCCGACCAAAGCCTGCCCTAAGCTTCTAATCCAAGTCCGGTTAGCATCTAAACGGACCCAGTAAACTCCCACGACGGCGCTCGACTCCCTAATC
>NC_057813.1:523890697-523892607 GCF_018294505.1 Triticum aestivum | reverse complement strand
CGTAACCATCGCCGGAAATCCCCGTTCACGGCCACCGCCTCGGGCTGCCTATAAAAAGGGCCCCCGAGCTCACCCTCGTGCACGCCTCATCCCCACACCTCACCAACGCCACGCCAGGCCACTAGGGGGACCCCGAGGAGGTCTTCCCCCTCAACTCCGGCCGCCCCGATCTGCCTCGGCCGCCACCTCGATTCGCTCCGGTGAGGCCGTCTCCGGCGCCCAAACCCCGTTCATTACCCTCTCTAGCTACCAGGAGCATAACCCCCTCCTCAATTTGATCACTGCAGCTCTCTCCGACGAAGTCCGCAACCACCCGAACCGCCGTCCGCCGGAGCAAAGCTCGCCGTCGACGTGGTGCTCGCCGACCGACACCACCACCACCAACCGACGCGGAAGGGTGCCCTAAACACGGAGATACCCTCCGATCTTTCTGCCTCGCCGTGGATGGCCGCCGGCGACCACCGCGGCTCTCGGGCACCGGCGAACTCTGCCGCCCCGTTTGAATATTTAAACCTGACAGGCGGGACCCGCCTGTCAGCCTCTCTATCCTGTCAGAGCGAAGCGTTTTCTGAAAACGTCTTCTTCCGAATGCTCTTTCCCTCTGGGCTGGCGTAGTCGCTACCGAAGCGCTTTCTGTTTTTATAAACTAGCCCCTAGAAAACTTCTTTTTCATTACAGATGCGTCCCTGGACAAAAACCTTTATAACTTTTAAACAGAAAGGTATTTTTGGTTGATTCTTTTTCTGTTCTCTTTAAAATTTTGTCTAGTTTCTTATCAGATTTATTTGGAAAATATTTGGTATACTTTCTGTGCACTCCTTGGTATTCACGATAGCGCATATATTTTCTCTATACCGTAGATACCGAAGGAGGTGACGGAGCCGTGAACTTCACCGAGCTAGGCTCCGACTACTCTGAACCAGGCAAGCATGTTTGAACTTTTGATATGATGAGTGTCTTGGCATGTTTTGCATTTAGTTAGTTTCATGGCATGTTGATAAGCATATCGATGAATGTCATTTTATGCGATAATGAGGTAAGTGAGTTCGATGATCCATAAGTGGATGGATGTGAGTATGAATGGCCATGTGTTGGCATGAGGATGGGTGAGATGGCAGTGTTGTAGCATGCCAGTCTCATGGTTGACTATGTGACTTGAGTGTCAAACCGTATCGGTCCAGTTCCTTTCATTTCCTTCCCTTTACTACCACATGTTTTCCGCAAGGAATATGGTTTAGTAAGTTGCAAACCGCTTTTCTGGTACACACCAAAAGGAGAGACCGTGATGATGGTTCCATGGCCCTGGATTAAAGCCAGTCATCCGGTCAGGGGGCATGGGTGTTTCCGGTTGGGACCGAGAGGGGGGCACCCCTTAGAGTGCGCGTATATAAATTTGATCCCATGATATTCGAGATTGTGATCTCCCCGTCTCAAAAGTTTTTCTTGGACGATGTCTAGGGTGATCCCTAGCATCGAGAGGTATGATGGGTGTGTACTGGTTAGCTGTGTTTTCTTCCGAAATACCGTAAATGGAACTAGTCCTTCATGACTACGAAAATCCGTTGGCTGTGGGAATAATTTTGTACAAACTCTGCAGAGTCATATATCCCTCCAAATCATCTATTCCATGTCCATTTTCGTATTATCTTGTCTTAAGAATGACAGTGTTGATGACAGAGACTCCGGTGTTTCGCATAAGTGCTAATTCCGGTTAAAGGATATTCCTGTGGATGGACTAACCCATTTATTCTTATGAATTAAAAGTTTATTATGATTATTATTTATCTGTCCATAAAAGCCCTTTCTGTGATGTCGCCCCGACGTCCGACTGTGGCATTTCTTTTCAAGCCCTTTCTGTGATGTCGCCCCGACGTCCGACTGTGGCATTTCTTTTCAAGCCCTTTCTGTGA